>NC_021161.2:16316731-16346940 GCF_000331145.2 Cicer arietinum | reverse complement strand
GTACAAAAGCTAACAATCAAACTGTGGGTGAGACACACTGGCCCAATATAGCCCGTTTAATACCTTGGTTTGAACGGGTTATCGGGTAAACTATCTGGGTTGATTCGGTTTGGGTCAATTAGTGGGCTATAGAATATATTTGGTCAAACTAAATTTTTATTTTATTTTTATGTGAAGATCAATTTTAACCCAGTTTTTTGTATCTATTTTGAAAATAATTATTAGACACATTTTATAAACTTTGAATTTGGAGTTCATTTGTACACATTTGATATTTTTCTATTGAAGAGCCATTTAGGCTATCAAGTCCAATTTAGTCACAATTACAAACTCAAATTTTCATGTTATATAGTAATATCAAATTAAACATACACAACTAACTCAAGTAAATATTTTTACAGACATACAAGTCCCAGTAAAAATACTCAACAATATGAATGTATGTTGAGACACAATATCAAGTTATAAAAACCACGCACTAACGAACTGATTAAGTTTTAATTTGAAAGATGTCATGAAAGGCCACTGATTGTTTCAAATGACTCTATGACAAATGACAATATTTCAAATCAAACACAAATTTTAGAGATGAAGTTATAATTATCATCACCTTGTAATCTTTGTTGTACATCTTGAGAAATCAACAACAAATGCAAGTCAATATAAATTATTGATAATAACGAGGATATAAAATAACATTGAACAGACTAAACATAATCATCTTACTTTTCTCCTTCATGCTTAATGAATGATTATACAACTTAATACCACAATTGTTGAAATAACTTGGAATTAAACCTGTTATAAACAAAAATCAGATTTTAATAAAACACAAATGAGGAAATAATTAGGAAAATTAGAACAAAAAAAAGTAATAACAATGACATCCCATCAAACATAATAGAGAAGTTCATAATTCTTACCACATCAAGCAGAAATCAGTAATAACAATGGCACCTCAAGCATCAAGACAATGATTAATTTGAATTGAAAACACCTAACACAAAATTAACACCACAAACCAATTATATTTGCTTGATTGAATAATACTAAGTAACAAGTATTTGATAAATGTATCTAATCATCATATAACATAATTTTAAACAACATAAAATTTAAAATAGCAACATATAATTATATGCATACCTATAATGTATTTACTTCGGTCTACAAGGTGTTATTCCTTTGACCATAATAATGAGTCTAGAATCTGAAGGTATGTATATCTCTTGTTCTCTACATGTCAACCCAATGATTAATAAAATGACTCAAGTATGTAACAAAAATACTAAGACAACACCAACATTAAAATTTGACACTAAATTGAAATATATTTGGATTTACCAGCATAGACAAAATTAACATCATCAAACTAAAACAACATCTTTAATAAAGACTAAAATAGCAACATCATTAATAAATTGAAAGACAAAAAATAAGGCATTTTGTGAATATCAAATAAAAATAATAATAGATAGTAAATCAAGAATAAATTAAAAGTAAAAATCCACAAACTTCACAAAACATGGCGTCAACGCTGCCATTATGTCATAGAGTCAAATGCAGTGAGTCAAAAGTGTGATCCAAAATATTCAAAAAAGTCAAACCTGAAAAAGTTGAAACTTATTAATTAGTACAAAAACAAAAATTGAATTCTCATTTCAAAAACTTCAAATTAGAAACATGTAAAGAGTTGGGAATGACATACATCGATTTTAATCAAGCACAACTAGATGGTTGTGCCTATGGCTGTGATGATGAGCCACCTGAAGCTGCATTTCCTAGTGACATACCTTAGAACTCTATAAAATAAAAACATCACAGTTTATTAGGTATATACATTTTTATGAATTGAAGTTAATGAAATATACATGAATAATTTTACCTGCTATAGTTTCTTCAGAAAGTTCGACCTCTTCCAAGAGATTCAAGTCATTGAAATAGGTGAAGGAAGGTTTCAACCAATTTTGAGTACAAGTTAATGCCTCTGCCATTTCTAGTTTGAGAGAGCTCCGGAAGGTTTTTATTACTCTACCCCCAATGCTGAAAGCATTTTCAGGCACAACCGTAGAGACCGGTATGGCTAGAATATCTTTAGCTATTAAGGATAAAACTGAGTATTGAGCTGAATTATGTTTCAACCAAGATAGGATATCAAATTTATCACTCATTTTCGCACATTTACTAGCAAGATACCCTCAAGCTCATTTTGTAGGTCAATTGCATCTTTTTCTTTTAAATGGACTTTAAATGCTTGTGCCCTTGCCATTTGAGAAAGATTGGTAGCAACAACAAATGTTTCATCATTAGAAACATTTTCACCAGCATTTGGATTTGGTTGAGATGAATTGTTTTTTAGGTCATAAGCCTTCTTATAACAATTATACATATTTGTTAAATTGTCTTTTATAGAGATGAGCAACTCTTTAGAAAATGTTTCTTTAGTTGCATACATATCCTTAAAAGTCCATTCAACATATTTTAACTTATAACGCGGATAAAAAATTACCCCAAAATACAACAGTTGATTTATTTTTTCTACGTTTCCTCAATACTTTTCATATTTTTCCATCATATCCACAACCACATTAGCAAAAATAGTATTTAAATTAAAGAAGCCAAATCTAGCCCAAAATAGATTGCATACATTTGGTGAAAAGCTGTATGAATACTCACATGTTGTGAGGTAGAAAACACCCTTGTTGCCTAGTAAAATAACTTCAAAAAAGTTGCAAAATCCCGAGCAATATCCCAATCAAAACTACTTGGGGGACCAGCGTCTCAAAAAAACTCCTTGTAACTAGAATCCTCTTCTTCAAGTTTTTCAAATGCTACTTGAAACTTCTCAACAGCCTCTAGCATCAAGTAAGTTGAGTTCCATCGAGTGGAAACATCAAGAGAAACCAATTTTTTACAATAAATTCTAGCAAATTCTATACTTTCCCTAAACTTGGCAGCCCTATGAGGTGATGACTTAACAAACCTAACATCATTCTTAATGGCAGAGATGGACAAGTGTTTCTCTGTTAAACCATCATTTACAACTAAATTTAAAATATGTGCACAACACCTCATGTGGAAAAATTCACCATCTCCCATCAACCCATTCATATTTTTAACTTTTTTCTTCAAAAATGTCACTACTGCATCATTAGATGATGCATTATCAACTGTTATTGATGACACATTTCGAATTACCCAATCCTTTAAAACTTCCTCTATCTTTTTACCTACGGTTACACCCTTGTGGTTTGGGATAACTGTGAAGCTAATTATTCTTTTTTGATAATTCTATTCATTATCCACAAAATATGATGTAAGAGTCAAGTAATTAAGGTTTTGAATTGATGTCCAACAATCAGTAGTAAGGGCCACCCTATTACAATCAGACTTAAAGAAAGCTTTCAACTTAAGTTTTTCATCCAAATACAACTGAAAGCAATCTCTAGCTATTGTACGCTTAGATGGGATGATAAATTGGGGCTGCAATGTTTTACACAAGTATTTAAATCCTTCACCCTCAATCACCTTAAATGGTTGTTCATTTAACACCACAAAAACGGACACTGCCCTACGACAAGCTTGAAGGTTAAATCTACTACTAGTTGAAACTAAACCAGATCCCTCAACAGATGGAAATGTAAGAATTGTTTGGTTAGGGTCATTTAACACGAGAAGTGGTTTTTTTGAGACATTTATTAATGTGTTTGTTCATGTTAGTGGTACCATGAGATTTAGAGTCACACAAATACCTCTTGTGGCAGTGTTTACACGCTGCAGTATCAACGTCACAATCAGGTATGTTGTTGAAATGTTCACAACAGTTTGATGACTGCCTAGGCCCACTTGCATTAAGTTTTCTCTTCTTTGTTTCTTGGGTGTTATCCAATAAAGGTCCAACAATATTTGTTATTAATGCTGCTGCACCATGTTCATTATTATTGATATTTTGAGTAGGTACATTTTGACTAGGTTAGTCCATCACTGAAATAATCAACGAGCCTTAATCAATAAATAACAACCACATTAACGTTCAATATATTAAAGGGTTGTAAGTTATTATTTAAGGGATTGTATTAAGATTTAAGGGATTGTTACAAAAATTTAAGTGGTGGTGAAGGTAAAAATATAATATAATTTATTTATTGCATTGTTATTGTAAAATATTTTACAAATTCTAATGATTTATAAGGGTGTCTAATATGAACTTCTCATTAAATATGTAACAGTTGACCTTTATTATTGTTAACAAAAATGAATTTTACAATAATACAAAATAAAGAATGAATATAATATTTTATAAAAATGTACTAAAATGCATTATTTTTGCAACATCACATTATTTTATAAATTTAAACATGCATAACTTGTTATGATGTAACAGTATATACATACTTGGATTTGAAGCATATGTAAAATAAATTAACATAATGAGAAAAAAAATAAATAAACACATTAATATTGATACCTAAATTTGATGCCCTCCCGATATTGGTTAATCAATAAATAACAACCACATTAACGTTCAATATATTAAAGGGTTGTAAGTTATTATTTAAGGGATTGTATTAAGATTTAAGGGATTGTTACAAAAATTTAAGTGGTGGTGAAGGTAAAAATATAATATAATTTATTTATTGCATTGTTATTGTAAAATATTTTACAAATTCTAATGATTTATAAGGGTGTCTAATATGAACTTCTCATTAAATATGTAACAGTTGACCTTTATTATTGTTAACAAAAATGAATTTTACAATAATACAAAATAAAGAATGAATATAATATTTTATAAAAATGTACTAAAATGCATTATTTTTGCAACATCACATTATTTTATAAATTTAAACATGCATAACTTGTTATGATGTAACAGTATATACATACTTGGATTTGAAGCATATGTAAAATAAATTAACATAATGAGAAAAAAAATAAATAAACACATTAATATTGATACCTAAATTTGATGCCCTCCCGATATTGGTTGTGACTGGAAAATGGCTGGTTTGAAAGCATCTATGTCATTAGAATTTGTTTGTGGCCATGGTTCTCTACTACTGATCATAATTTAAAATAGAAAAAAATTTACACCAGTTCAATCACTTCTATATCTATACTAAATAATGCATGAACTATTTCTTGTTGACATGTGCAAATTGATAATTATTCTTTCAAGATTACCAAATAAGTTCAATCACTTCTGTATCTATACCAAATAATTTAAAACTTATAGAGAGTTCAAACACTACAATAACATATATGTTTTTCAAGATTAATTGAACTTTGAACTTTTTTACTAGTACTCTTTCATGTCCCTCAAGTCACCAACATAGTTTTATACTTGGAAAAAAAATTAGATATAGTTGATATGTGCATGACATGATAACTGATAAGACTCACCAAAAGTGAGTAAAGCTTGGTTCATGGCTTAGATGCTCTTAGAGCATTAAAATGTACCACTTAAATAAATGTATTATAACTGTTTGTTTCAGGATTTGAATTGAAGTTTCTCTATTTGCTGATAAAAACTAATGGTCTTGTTATGTTCTCTATTTGTGACTTTTGCATAAAGAGAAAGTGAAAAGTTAGTTGGTGCCATTTTTTAGACTGAAATACTTGAACTTGCAAACTGCTAATATTGTGGCCAGAAATGGATACGACCTATTCCATGTTGTTGCAAAGCAAGGTCATCTTGGCAAGAAACAACATAGGATAATGTTTGGGCCTAAGGGTTCCTATAATTTTCTTCACATTTTTTTTTCTGTTTATTTTGTCTTTATAAACAGTTATATTAAGTCAATGAATGGAGTTCAACAATCAAACCCATAACAAAAATAAAACTTCAACAACAATTAAAATATGAGACAAATCATAATACAAAAAAAAAATCATAATACACAAAAAAAAAGTCAGAAACCCAAAACAGATTTAAAACTCAAACCAAGAACAAAACAAAAATTCAACAAATTTAAAATGTCAACAAACTCATAAAACGCAAAAGAAAATAAAAACCTTAGAATACCATTATACAATAAATACTAACCTTAGTGGCAAAAAATGATAGTGACAACGACAAAGATAAAGGTGATTACGATTCAGATCAAAACAGAAAACGATGGAGATCGCGTGAAGGATGAATGGTTGCGCGACGAAGACAATGGTGGCTAGGGTTTTTTAGTGAATGTTTAGTTGAGTCATGACTCTGAGTGAGGGTGAAAGTTAGGGTTACTCTGAATGAATGAAGAAAGAGTAGAGACTAGAGAGTGATGGGTGAGATCTGGATGCAAATTAGGGTTACTGTGAAATCTGATGGGTGAGGTCTGAGTGAAAAAATGGGCTGATGTTATTGGGCCTAGTATAACTTTTAATTTTTAATATATTGGATCGAGCGGGTTTGGGTACCCACGGTCAAAATATTATAAACCGAACCTGCCCATTAAAAACCATATGGATCCATGAAAATTGACTCGCGAACCCGTTAACCTGTTGTTGCCCGCCCAATATTAAATTTGGGCCGTGGGTTGTCTAGTTATTTTCAGGCCACGGGTTTGTGTCCAGCCCTAGTATGAAGTCCTTTATTTTGATGCCTTTGTGGTTGGCTAGCTGATTTATCCAATGGTCATACTAATGTGGTGCCTTGTTGAGGCGCACAAGACAGTTAGCCTGATGCCTTTACTTTCTTATGCATGTATATTATATCCATGCTTCCTATTTGCTATGTGCTCGTTTATATGTTAATTATTATTGTATTTAAAATTATAATAAGTTAGCATTCTCAACACAAGGATTTTTTTTTTTTTTTGATTTCATTGAATGGGACTTGGTTTGTCTCAGCTATATATCGAGAAAAACTCAAAATTGAGTTTCTACTCACCACTACGACAACCCTATCCCTTTTCTATAACTGTACTAATTTTGAACCACTTCACCCTCTCCCTCCCCCTCTCTATGAACTATTTCTTTTTCCTTGTCGAGTCCCACACTTTCTTTGCAATCTCAACCGTGTTGCCATGCCTAATTACCTAATTTCTCGTATTTGTTTAGGTGTAAGTTATAAAGTTACCTAAAAAGGACAAATCATGTTTAGAATCATTCTTTTCAATTCAACTTTTTTTCCCTTTTGCCAACTTAGCTTTGCATAGGTCACAATATTTACTATTCTTTTGCTTTTGGCTACTCCTTTCATTTTAATTTCCTGTCCTTCTTCCTTGACTACATTTCTTGGATTATCTCGTCTTTTCTTTCCATGTTGCTTAATTCCCAAATCATCTTGGATCATGCTATCTCTTACTTTGCAATATGTAACTATTTTTTCACACCTTTGGTTGTCACAACCACTTTGTTGTCGTTGTGCATAATTTGGTGCCTAGCCGTTGCTTGATTGATTTGTCATTTGCTCAGCTGATAAGATGATATTTAGCCTAATTTGCACTTGAGATAATTATCTCCTTTTTTGATCAAGTGATTACATTGAGAACGTGACTCTATTTCTAAGAAGAGGGTTCCTAGACTATTCCAAATAACATCTAGTGTTGAAGAATGAACTACTATCTAAAGTTGCATGAAAAATATATTAAAGCTATAAAGGAAACCGAAAAGATATGTAAAGACTTGTTGATTAAATGTGTGTGTTGAATATAAGCTTTACAATGGGTATTTATAAACTTAAAATAACTAAGAAACCTACACTAACATCGATTTCTAGGTTTTTGACCCACTAACGACCATATGACATCATGTAAGATCATAACTAACACCACATACATAGGTAATTACCCTGTTAACTGAGTTACATCCCAAAAATGCCTTGCCAATTAAGTTGTTTACTTCCATATTAACCAATCACGTCATCCATAACCTTATTATTAAGAGAATAATTCTTCATGCACATTATGGACTTAGTAAGCTAATATCTTGTTCATACAACTAGGTTGAGTGCATAATTGTACTTGTACGGCTGACTGTGTAGTTGTCATCTACCCATGTTTTCCATATTCCTATGTTGGAGTCAATTTTTTACTACGTTTTTGTCATCCAAACTGAACTTGGAGTCAATTTTAGCTCTCTCTCTCTACCACACACATATGTAGCAAAGTGGTTGTATGATCATTTGACTAGTTCAAATCGATATTGCAACCTCTTGATCTGTTATTAAGTATAATCACGACCCTAATAAGACCCAATAACAACATCCAATCCCATTTAATCTTGGTAGTCACGTTCAACCTTCAGCCAAATGATTTAGTTGTCAGCCGATTCTACATCAGCCAATTCCAACGTTAGCTGATTACAATGCAACTGATATGAAAATACTTTCAATAAGGACTATAACTAACTCCAATACCATTTAGACTTGGTGGTCGTGCTATGTCTTCAGTCGACAATCAGTTTATTTGTCAGCTTGTTCTACATTAGCTGATTTCAACATCAGCTTATTGTGATACACTTGATAGCCCTATCATTCCACTTTAGCCAAATGGGCAATACATAATTTGAATAATCTTGAGAAAGTTGTCATCTACCGTGTTCTTCATTCAATACATGTTTGAATAATCTCGAAAAGTTTTGCATAGATGCATTGAAACTAACATGGTTCTCAATTGTGAAATTTTGTCATTTTATGGTTCAACAAGGCATAATTTTGGGGCAAATGATCTCTAAAAAATGGATGGAAGTAGATTCTGCTAAGATTAATGCGATTTCCAATTTACCTTGGCCATCTTGCATTCACAAGATTCGTTTATTTCTTGGTTATGCATGTTTTTACACGCGTTTTATAAAGGATTCCACCAAGATATCTCTCCTGTTGTCAAACTTGTTGCAAAAGGATGTTAACTTCATATTTGATGATAAGTGCAAATAGATATTTGATTGCCTCAAGAAAGCTTTTACTACCACCCCTATCATTGAGCTACTTGATTGATCTCTTCCTTTTTAAATTATATGTGATGTATCTAAATATGTCATGGGTGTTTTCCTTGCACAAAGAGTTAACAAAGCTGCCCATTATTATACTTTTAGCACTTTAGATTCTACGTAATCTAATTACACTACCATCGGAAAAAAATTTAGCTATTGTTTTTACTCTTGATAAATTTAGACAATATTTGCTTGGTTCCAAGGTTTGTTTTTACTGATCATACAACTTTGAAGTTTCTTTTGAAGAAACCAGAGGAAAAACTGAGACTGCTTTGGTGGATGTTGCTGCTCCAAAAGCTTGATTTGGAAATTAGAGATAAAAGTGGAGCATAAAATTTAGTTGCAGATCATTTGACTAGAATGAGAGGGCTCATATTTCCTCCCTTTTTAGGATAATTTTCCTAATGAACACTTTCTGCAAATGTGTGATTTCGATTTTGAACAAGTTATTCGGGAAAAAAAATTTGAAATTAATTTAACAAAAAAAAATTATTTTCGAGAAAAATAGATATAAAATATTTTTTGAGATAAAAGGTTTTTACTATTTTTAAAAATAAATTTTGAAAAAATAATTTCAGAATTCTTTTGATAATTTTTTTTTATCAAAAAAGATGATTCGATTATTTTTTGAAAAATATGTTTTGGATATTTTTTTCAAAAAAAATATTTAAATATTTTTATTTAAAAAAAAAACGTTTCTATATTTTTTTTCGAGAAAAATAAATTTAAAAACTTTTCTAACAAAAAAAATTTTAATTGAGTTTAAAGAAAATTTAAAATTGTTAAATTAGTTTTTGAATTAATTTAGTTAACTTGTTTGTTTTAAATATGTAATGCAATTGATGAACCATTTAATTGATTTGTTTTTTTTTTTTTTTGGTGCAATACAATGCAATTTATCAATATGATCCAATTAACCATATATTTTGTACACCATGATTTATAGGTTGCGACACCTAATCATCTAACAAACATAATCTCTATCTGGAAAAGCCAAAATTAATTTAAAGAAGAGTTACCTAAAACATAAGAATGTGTCTAGAACCACAAAAAAAAGGAAAATATTCAAAGGAAAGTTCAAGGAACAATGGCTATGAAACAACCAAACAGCGAAAAAAAAAAAAAACCTAAAACGAAATACTACAAACCAAAAACCCCAAAACTTAAGTAAAATTAGAAAACCCAAACAAACTTGGGATTGCTCCACCATATATTAAAGTCAAAACCAAACCCTTTATATTTGAATTTTAGCCTTTACCATGTATGAACTTTGATGTGATTACCGTATGAGAAACATTCACCACAACTTTATTATACATGCAATCATTACACGCCTTCCACAACTTTATAAACACATCATCCATATAACATGTAAGCTTTGTCAACCATTTCTTAACGTAGAAAGAAATAATCGGAATTGAAAAATATGATTTGATGCACAATTGGGTAATATACTTTGAACACCATGATTTATAGGTTGCGACACCTAATCATCTAACAAACATAATCTCTATCTGGAAAAGCCAAAATTAATTTAAAGAAGAGTTACCTAAAGCATAAGAATGTGTCTAGAACCACAAAAAAAAGGAAAATATTCAAAGGAAAGTTCAAGGAACAATGGCTATGAAACAACCAAACAGCGAAAAAAAAAAAAAAACCTAAAACGAAATACTACAAACCAAAAACCCCAAAACTTAAGTAAAATTAGAAAACCCAAACAAACTTGGGATTGCTCCACCATATATTAAAGTCAAAACCAAACCCTTTATATTTGAATTTTAGCCTTTACCATGTATGAACTTTGATGTGATTACCGTATGAGAAACATTCACCACAACTTTATTATACATGCAATCATTACACGCCTTCCACAACTTTATAAACACATCATCCATATAACATGTAAGCTTTGTCAACCATTTCTTAACGTAGAAAGAAATAATCGGAATTGAAAAATATGATTTGATGCACAATTGGGTAATATACTTTGAACACCCAACCAAGTTAAAATGTCAAACCAAACTCGCCCGATCTACATCCTTATGATGTAGAATCATCTAGATGCATCAATTATTTATATCTTGTTAATTAAATTACAAAAACGAATAATTTCGGAATTTGAAACTAAACTTTTTAGAGGGTTTTGTTGCACTTTAATGGATATTAATCATACAACATTATTGTATCATATGTCGCATCGTTTAAAATATGTGACACCATCATTTTTAGTTAAAAATTTGGTAAAGAGATAAAATTGTTGGATTATAAAATCGGGAAACCAATTTTGCGAATTGGTGAAAATAGGAGAACCAAAACTTCATTTTAGTCTTAAAAATAATGTGTTGTAACGATTAATCCTTTCACTCACGAACAATGAAGACCTTGATCGAATAACACGCCACACATTACCAAACTACTTTAGTGGGTAACCTGTTATTCACGAGCTTTCGAACAAATAAAGATACTTTGAGAGATATTAACTTATTCCAAATGATGTCATAAAGAGGATGCACTTCTAAACTTGAAACGTCCGACAATTGTTTGTAAGCAACTTTGACAAAATAGTTGTCCCCTTGATTGTGTTTCCAAGTCCACTTGTTTGACACACTTTCTTGCAAGACCACTAAGTCCATAAAAGAAATACAATCTAGTACTAACTCTTCCTCCAAGCGAATAAATTTCTTCTCCACCTCAAATCCCCACCCCACCCTACCCATAAACATGTCCTCCATAAACTATTTTTATCAGCCGGTAACCTATATAAGCAACAATATAAATCACAGAAAGCATCGCTACCACCTAGTTGTCATGCCGAAATGAATTATCTATACCATGACCCATTTAACGAACCAAATTTTAATTGAATCCATTTTCCCTTTCATCCAATCCATCAAAACCTAAACATAAATCCTTCTACCAAATCGATTCTATAAGAAATATTAGACCCCTTAAAAATCTGGGGCAGATCCACTATATAGCTAGTGGGGCTTTTGCCCTCACAAGAAAATAAAATATCATTTTAATAATACTAATATTTTATTTTAAACCCCACAAAACCTTATTTATTGTGTTTCTAATTATATATTTACTTGTAAAGTTAGTTTTGATTTTGCCCGTGACAATTGCAACTATTGAAAGATGTTTCTCTGCTATTAATTTTGTGAAGAATGAAATGCGCAATGATATGGAGGATGAGCGGTTGGATGATTTGTTAGTTACATTTATAAAAAATAAAAATAAAAAATCATTGAACATTTTTTAAAATATGAAATCTCGTAGAGCACAATTGTAATTTATACAAACTCTTATGTATTTTAAGTTTGTTTAGTCATTATAATTTTGGATTTTGTAAGAGTTAATAATAATTTTTTTGTCTAAAAATATATACTACTTTATTGCCCCCATCATAGGAAATTTATGGATCTGCCATTGCTAAAAATCAGACTTAGTAGCCAATACTTTAAACCAAATACTATTTTGATTATTTTTCAAACACCAACCTCATTTATGAAACAAAGCATAATTGAAACCTCTCACCCTACAACACCCAAACCTTATTTCTCCTTAGAGAAATACACCTTCTACTTTACCTGGTGAATATTTCAAGCGTTGTCACTACCACCCCACAAAAATAATTTAAAAAGAGTCTCAATGTGAGAAATGATACATGTAGGAGTCTTGAAGAAATAAAAGAAGTAAACTGGTAATGGTGTACAAGCCAACTCTAAGAAGAACGAGACGATCACCCGTAGACAGGTTTCAACACCTCCCACTAGTCAACCTCAATATAATCCTTTCGATTAAATGATTCTAAAATGGCAACCTCCACAAATTCCAACCAATAGGGAGTCCCATATACTCCCTCTATCCCAAAACAATTGACCCATTTACGAAAATAAAAAATTATCCCAAAATAGTTGACCTTTTCCATTTCAAATGCACGTCTCTCCAAATGTATCCTTTAATTAATACTACTTACATAATTTTCCATTCAATATCTTTTACTATTCATTAATGCACCAATATCTAACAAGGATAATTTGATAAAAGTAGTATCATCTCTCTTTCATTTATACATTTTTCTTAATATGTGTGAAATAATCAAATGACTCAATTATTTTGTGACGACCTTTTACAAACACACTAGGTCTCCTCTATTACTTTGTGTATGACATGTTTCAACCTATTTGTACGTACATTTGTTAGGACATTATATACACAACCAATTCAATCTAGACAACTACAACAATTTGTGATGATAGGAATCAACGTTCAATAATCTAATCTTCATTCAATAACCATTTTTCCCCATTTACATCGAACGAGTGTAATTGATCCTTCGCCTCACAATTTTTCTATCTAAGTTATGATCATGGTTTTTATGCAATCTTGCAAGATAGATTTTTAATGATTTGAATTTTTCTTTTAGTGCAAAACCTCCCCACCCATTTATTGTAATCGATGACCACTTGCTTCTAACACACACATGAAAACATGGAAAATATGACCAACACTTCATCATATAGAACAGTACAGGACTCGAGCTAACAACATCATTGCAAAGGGTGAACTTACAATGATCCAATAATCCTCTTTTCAATGCATGGTGAATGCAATTAAGAAAAAAGTTATAGTCAACTCCTCATGCAACATGAATCTATCTGAGTGGATTATAGCAAACCTATCAAGTTGTGTTCACGTAAAGCGTTGACCATGTAGAGGAAAGTCTATAAAAAATTAAATGATCCTTCAGTAAATAAATTAAATTGAAACATCTCATCCCCACAAACACACCACATGAATATCACATGAGGTATACATATTTGCCACTTAAACATCTTCACCATTTTCCTGCCACTTATCATGTAAAATCATCACATGATTAATACTCCTCGTATGCCCAATCTCTCATAAAGTAAGTAACCCACTCGAATGACCTTGAAAGGATTGAAAAGAATCCAACATCCGTACCAACCTACAACCTTTCACAAAAAAATTTGATCCACAACTTCCATTTTTGTTTCTTAAAAGTACAAAATGTCAGATTTCTTTGCTGAAATCAAGTTTATCGCCTCCTTTATTTTTGCCATCCCTCATAACCCTCTAATATTGCTAGATATTATCTTCAGTAAACATTACATAACACCTAATCACCTCCTTCAACTGACCCTAACCTAAGTCTCGTGGACCTACCTCCCACCATCAATTCTATCTTTTTTTCTTCTTCATATTACATTAACTACATTAGTATTAATCCCCTTAAAAGATAAGCACCCTAACCTAAGTCTCATGGAACTCCCTCCCAACATCGATTCTATCTTTTTTTCTTCATCTTACATTAACTACATTAGTATTAACCCCCTTAAAATATAAGCGAATAATATCACCAACTTCTTCAATATTTTCTACCACCATTTTACTATTATTTTTTAAACACACCCAATTTCTCCAATCTTCACCATTTAATGAAGTATAAGCATTAGAAGAAAATAAAAATACTTCATTGGTGTAACTCAAAGATGACTGACTCATTGTGACCTTATTTACTTCTCAATTTCTTCTTCTCCATTGTTAGTACCATGACATTACGCTCTTTTGTAGGCATTCTTACCAACTCTTCATTGATGGATAATTCCTTTAACATCTCCTCGATAAAGACCTTTTGTGATGGTCTTTCTATCACATTAAAAATACTTTGACCACACAAGGAATCAACATTTTTGAGTTTCTCCATTTGACAAAACGTTGTACAACAATACACTTAAAATAAACCTGCCACTCTTCTAGTAGAAACCACAAAAGTATTGAATAAGATTTATTTAGCCACCTCCCTCTACCAATCTACTGGCTCCTTATGCACAATAATGACTATCATGACTCACGAATAACAACTCAATCTTATGATGACCCACTTCCACCTCCTCTTCTTTACCATATGGGCCATTAATGGAGACACTCGAACTCGCATCATTTTCACCAACCACCTCACCACCAAATTTCTTCTTTGATAAATTAACATCTCTTATATCTCGTTGTTGTTGTGCAACCTAACACACTTTTCATTATGTGTTTTTTGACTAATTTTTCAATATTTAGTGAACCCACTCCATCACAATAATCAAGAGATACTATAGAGTCTTGATAGAAACTCGTGTCTTAGTCTAACCCGTCTCATATTCCCACCCATTGTCTTGCATTCCATATTTGTACAATGGACCCTAAAAAGACTTTTCTACAATGTGAAAATGAAAACATCATTGCAATCATAATCTTGTCCACTCTTTATATATATCCACAAAACTTGACGTTTTAATCATAATTCTTACATAATTGAGATGTATCTTCGATTTAGTGCAAATATCAATTTTTACAACCAAACACATTAAACTTGAAATCATTATTAAAAATTCATCCTGCCATGCATGTAATGGAATTCTACATATTTGAATCAAGGTGTACCTTTCCCAAGCCGCAAAGTTGGAATCCCAAGTACCAATTGATTGAAAAAAGAGAGTAAAACATTTGTTAGTCTCATTTAATAATCCTACTACATCCTACCCATCCACCCATAAATAAATAAGTTGTAACGATGCCACCATCTCTATCTTGTGCATTTCACCCACTAAGCCTTTTGTTTCCCATTCAACATATTCAAAATGAATGTTATATGATAACCTATTCCATTCCATTTTCTTCTCTCAATGTTACACTAACTATTTGGGTCTCCATGCCATGATCAACACTTTACCCTTTTATTGATTTTGCAGGATTGCCACGTATGAAACATTTGCATACCTCTATGTATTGTACTGCTCGCACAACAATGTGATCTTCTTATTCTCATTAACCTTTGCACCATGACTATGTTGCCCCAACACTTCCCTTCTGTAACCACGAGAAACATTGTTTGCTTTATGTTTGTTGAATAATACTTCATTAGCCCAAATCTTATATGACCCAAACCAAACATTTTGCAAGACTTGTTCCATCTTCTTCTTATCCCTAACCCTCTAGAAACACACAAAACTGAAATGCTTGCCTGTTGCATTCAACTAATGCGAGACGACTATATCTACAAGATTCTCAAATCATTCAATTGATGAATCCGATACGCAAATCATTCATTGTTATATTCTCTTGAAAAATGGAGACATATGAAGACACCACATCTCCGCCTTCATTTTGCACTGCCAACCTGGAAATTCTAAAACTGTAAAATCTTCGCCCATGTTGATCGTAAGAGTGTTGTTGCCGCGACCGAAACTGGGCCGCCGTTTATAAGCCTTTCGTCATTGTTGTAACAACAACGAATTTTGTATTATTCCTAATTCAGTTAAAAATAATTTAATAACCAACTCAAGTATTTCAATTTGTATATTTAGCACTCTTTAATAACTAAATTGAAACAAGACCCCTTCATTAATGTTAGTCCTTCTTCTTATATTTCAATTGACCTTAATTTAACCGCAATCTAATATCTATAACTCTAAATACACTTTTTATGAGCAAAGCTACTCAAATGATGACATTTATGCATCATCTAAAACTTCAAATGTATTTTATACATGTTTAGATTTCAAATTAGCTTAAGACAATTTTTATTCTTATTGTAGGCGTTTCTCTTATATTTCCAACGTCACCAAGAACACATCAATAGGACTCTTGTAGCTTAAGTTATAGTCCGAACAATGAAGCAATGTAGTTGTTGCGGCTGTAACAAAAATCTATATTTGTGTGGTTTTCAAATTTAAATATGTCCCAAATTTATCTAAATGACTTGGATCCTTATTTGGTTCAACACAATCTACCAAACTAACTTGGAACCATTATTTAAACCTGGTTTGAGGCCAAATTCTTGTATCTTACTTTGATGATCAAAATTGTTGAGATTTGAGAGATACACTAAAATGCTCATAACTTTCTCATCTTTTACCTTAATTGAATTTCGTTTGTTTCTAAATGTTTGTAGGAATTAGAGATGTACTCTAGAGACTTACTCATTGTTCATAATTCATTTGGTAAGTCAAAAAAACACAATTTATGTTTTATTTCTAATTTTTTCTTATAAATCTTGGCCTAACAATTGTTCTTGTTCTTACTTCATTGTTTGAGGTCCAAAATTTGAAGTGGTAATTATCTTTCTTTCTTGATCATGAGTAACCGTTACCGACTTAAAGACCTTTGATTGATGTAGGATTCATTGATTTGTTAGCTTTTGTGATCAACATCCGTTAAGTAGGTACAAAGTTTACTCTGTAGGTGATCACAATTCTTGCGTATAAGACATATAGTGTGTCGATAATAGTGCTAAATTATAAGTGTGTGATTGTATGATATATTTGTATGATTATGTGTGTTGAAGTTTAGATTGATATATTCGTTGTTAATGAGTTAAATTGTGTGTTTAATGCATGTAGTTCGTTTGAGTTGTATATTATTTGACGTCAGTATGTTGTTAGGTGTTATGTTATGATAGTTGTATATTTTTGCTAAGTTTTAAACTGTTTCTGGGCTTCAAAATCAATTTTTAAGATATAAGATATCGATTTTTAGGTGATCACACGTTCAATATTCTTTGTAATTAATAGGCAGTGAATTATTAAGCTTATAGGCGATGAATTATTAAGTTTAATTAGTTATAATTGATGAATTTTGAACATTAATTAGGTAATCCACAGTGATGTTTGAGGGTAGTTTAAATAAAATAATTAACTAAACTATAACTATAATTAATTAAATATTAGATGAAAATTTAATTAATATACGTTTATTAATTACTTAGATCAAGAGTGTTGAAGTTATTATGTAATTGAGAAATTATTAATAAAAGTTAATTAATTACTTAGTAATTAATAATAACATAGTGAGATATTAAAATCATGTATAAAAATAATTATTGATGAATAATATTATCCAGTCTTTTTTATAAGATACAATATAATTATAATTTGGTCAACAAAGGTTGGTGTATTTGATCCATATTATGGATCAAAAACATCAATTTTTTTATTTATTTAAATTATAATCCAATTGTTTCTTATAAGAAGAACCATAGGGGCTAATATATAGCTATTAAGTGAACATATTAGAATAATATTAAACGATGATGAAATGATAACGTGAATGTTACGTTGTTGAGGATGAATGACATATCAATGTTTTATGTGACATGTTTGTTGATTACGTTGATGTTGAGTTAAACCATTATGACATACAAGTCGTAATATGAGTTAGGTGTGATCTAATTGTTGATAAGTCGATACGTTGTAAATGAACCCAATCTGCAATATAAGCAAAATGTCATTTGATGGTGGGCTAAGGGTCGTTTCACAATGTTGTTGTTGATAATGTCATTTAAGTTGCATATATAGGGCATATTGGTGTTAGTTCCATGATAGAATTATAGCAAATGACTGAATTGAGGTCTTGAGGATGTCAATAGGAAGATCTTACATGAAAGGTGATATTGATACCTCTGTCACGTTCTGGCTAAATGCTAACACCTCGTCGATTAGGCTCTCTAGTTTGTTAGGCAAGAGGTTACTTCTTTGCTTCCATTAACTCAGAGTAATTGAATCCATATTTTAGAGTTAATTGGTAATTAGATAGCATTGCATCCTATGTGTACTTGCATTAATGGAGTTATTAGGATATATATATATATATATATATATATATATATATATATATATATATATATATATATATATATTATATTATATGTGCGTTGTTGTTATATGATTACTTATGTATAGATGTTGTGTGATATATGTATCTGATGATAAGTTAATCAAATTGAACGATAATAATGGTTGATAATAGACAAATTAATATTGAGATTCTCATTGTGCACCCCACCATCTTTTCAGTGTATACGGTGTACAAATATCTTCTCCAAGTTCTCCCTATGTGACACTAAAGTTTAAGACTTTCTGTACTTGTATTCTAGTTACATTAAGTTACATTAGGCTCTGACCAAGTGACAAAGAGTTTCATAATATTTTTATAGTTAGAAGTTTTAAAAAATTTTAATTCATATTCTTTAGAAGTTGTATGATATATGTTTGAAATGAATAAATGTTGATTTAAATATATCTTTGGTCCCTCTAAATATACTACTTTTTGATTTTAGTCCTCGTAATTTTTTTTTTGAATTTAGTCTCTGTAAAATCAGAGACGATTAGTTTTGGTCCCTAACGTCAAATCAAAAGTTACAAAAAAGGAGCTAGCAAACCGCCGCGGTACGAAAGAAGACGGGTTTTCCAAAACTCCTAAATTCCACTTTTAATTTCTATTCATATTTTTTTTATATAAAATAACACTAATTATTAAATGATAATTAATAAATTTATTAATAATATAAAATATTTTAATTTTTAATATATCATAAAAAATGATGTGTTGGTATGCATTTATTGGTGTATATTTTTGAAAAAAAAATTATTTTTTCAAGAAAAATAAATGTAAACAATTTCCAAATAAAATTTTTTTCAAAAACAAATGTTAATTATATTTCAAAAAAAAAAAATCAAAACTATTTATGCCAGAAATTTTCCAAGAAAAAAATGATTTAAAATTTTTTCAAAAAAAAAAGTTACAATAACTGAAAAATCTTCTTAAAAAAATCTTAATTGGTGTTAAAAAGGTTTTAATATGATTAAAGTGATTTTTGAATTAAATTTAGTTAACTGATTTGTTTTAAATACGTAGTTCAACTAATAAAACCATTTAATTAATTTGATTTTTTTGGTGCGTACATTCTAATCTATCAATCTAATCCAATTAAGCATATATTTTGTATACCCTTAACTGTAAATTTACCGTTAACTGTAATTGTTACCGTAAAATTACGGATTTTAAAGTTGTCGCAATGACATCACATACACAATTTTCCACAATATAAAAATTTGTATTGTAACTATAATTTAAAACGATGATCAAAATCCTACAAATCTAAATTAAATCACTCTTTTGCCGGAAACATTTAATCTTATAAATACTTATTTGTTTTCGGAAAAAAATTCAATATAAACATATGACAAGAGAGAAAGAAAAAAAAAAAAAAATCCTTACATAGTTGAATGTGAATAGTATAATTGAAAATTAAAAGTTGAAAGCTTACATATAAGAATAAGAAATTAAAAGTGTGAAATATGGAGCATAAAACTCATGAATCATGAAAGAAAGGCGGTAAAGTAACCACAAGAGCGTTGGATAGTCTGTGACAAACATTAATAAAAAGAGGTGAAAGTGTGAGGTGGAAATTTAATTATCTTGAGGCTCTCTTTGTGTTATTTTCTGTGAACACCAACCAAGTCAAATGTCAATCCGAGCTCCCCCACTCCTTAACTCAACTATATTATATACACATAAAACCATTACTTCCATCCATATAACACTTTCGATAAAAACACATATTTCTATCGTCCTCTTCTGCTGGTCTACTCTAGTGGGGTACAATTCTCTTCTACATAACTCTTCAATACCCTACTTCACTTTCTTTCACCTTTGTCTGATTCCAAACAGGTTTTTTTTTTTTTTTTTTTTTTTTTTTTTTTTTTAATTTTATTATATATCATTTGTTGTTTTACAAATTCTCAAATTCAAATTTCAAGACATATTATCTAATTTAATAGTATTGGCATTTTTATTAGATGAATTAGGTGTTACGATCGTTTGTTGTTTATTTTATGTCTACATCACATAGAAAAAGTCTTATATACATTGAAGTTACATTTGCACCACGATCATAAGATTATAGTTTCGTACACCTTTTTGATGTTTCAATTTTCGTCCTTTTTAATTTTGTCTTTTCTATTTCGGTCAACCTATTCTAGCATAAAGTTATATTGCGTTTAATTACCTGTTTTTTTTTTGGTAATCTATGTATACATATAGTAAAATTAATTTATGAAATAAATACAATAAAAAACATTGATTGAATAGTATATTTTATGATTGAATCGTATATTAATTATAATGCAAATTTTAAAATCACATAAAAATGTAGAAAATTAAAATTGATGTATCATGTATTCACAATGATAAGTTCTGGTAATTGTAAAAATCTCTAAATTTTTTTAGAGAGTAGATTGCAATTTATAATTTATAATTTATAATCATGAGAGTTTAAGAAAAGTAAGTTATATATTATTATGTTGAGTGGATTGACCAATATTAAATTTCATGTAGGGGGGGGTCCTACAAACATTGGTGGGACATTTTGTGTTGCATGAAGTGAGGTTGTTTTAGGGTTTGTATCGATTAAAGTAATCTTCTACAAAATGGAGAAAGATAACGACTTTTCGGTATAAAACATACCCCTTTCACTCAAATATTTCACATGTTATATCTTTTCATCTCATCTTATTAGAGACCAACCATGTTGTTTTGCTCCAATTTTGAATCTATGCAGGCACCATCCATGCCTTCAAGTTTCAACACACTTGACTACTCCATTGATCATCATCATCAACAACAACAACAACAACAATACGAACAACTCATGAAGTATCGAATCGGCGAAGAAACATCGTGCGAAAACAACAACGGAATTGTTGATTACATGCCTCAAACAGGAGGCAGCAGCTTTTATGGTTCAAATTCTTTTGATAAATTGAGTTTCGCAGATGTTATGCAGTTTGCAGATTTCGGACCAAAATTAGCCTTAAACCGCGGAGAAGAACCCGGGATCGATCCGGTTTATTTTCTCAAGTTTCCTGTGTTGAACAACAAGATGGAAAACCAAAACACGATGTTGAATAATGAAGATTGTGGTGGTGGAGGTGAAAATAATGAAAGGTTGAAATTGGTAAACATGGAAGAAAAATCAAGAGAAGATCAACGGGAAGAAACTCGGGTTTCGGAAGAGAATAACTCGGTGCAGCAGATGCAGTTTAATGGAGAACAGGAAGAGATACAAGAAGAGAAGAATTGTGGAGTGCAAGAGAACAACAAGAAGAGGAAGAGACCACGAACTGTTAAGACAAGTGAAGAAGTTGAGAGTCAACGCATGACTCATATAGCAGTTGAAAGAAATAGAAGGAAGCAAATGAATGAGCATCTTCGTGTTCTCAGATCCCTCATGCCTGGTTCATACGTGCAAAGGGTATGCAATTTGCTTTTTTTTCTTTTCAAAAGTTGCTGCCACCTCCATGAATGATTAAGGGTATAACACAATCTTAAAATTGAAGATATGGAAGATTGATAAGGTTACAGACTTTTCTAAAATTTAGCATTGCGGAGCTCTAAATGTACTACTAGCTTCGATTCTAAATATAAAAGACTAGTAGATCAATAAAAGTTTATTTATTTAGTTTAACTTTTGTTGATCTAACTGTCTCTATATTTGGCATCAGATAAAATATTAAACATAAAAAGTTAACATATATATTGTACTGAAATTGTCCTTTATGCGATACAATTTTAAATTCTAATAACCAGTTACAATTATAATTTATAGTGCGATTGTGTCAAGATCTTTGATATTCTAGAGAATTACGATCAATACATCTTCAATCTAAATCATTTCGATTTTGCATAGATGTCATGAATCTTGATTTCAATGTTCAGTTCAGATCGAAGTTGTAAAGATTGAGGAAGATTCGAATTGAGAGAACTGAAACTCATTTTCCATCTTCAAAATGTTTAAGATTGATTAATTATAATGAATATTATTATTATTATTTTTGTTTTTGATTTTACAATATTTATAGGGTGATCAAGCATCAATAATAGGGGGAGCTATAGAGTTCGTGAGGGAATTGGAACAACTTCTTCAATGTTTAGAATCACAAAAGAGAAGGAGACAAGTTGGAGATTCATCTCTCTCAACAACACAACAACAACCTCCATTTTTTCCTGCTACTTTGCCATTACCAAATGATCATGACATGAAGCTAGCTGAGATGGAAACACCTGGACTTCATGAAGAAACAGCTGAGAGTAAGACATGTTTGGCTGATGTGGAAGTCAAGCTTTTAGGGTTTGATGCAATGATCAAAATCCTATCAAGGAGAAGGCCTGGACAGTTGATCAAGACCATTGCTGCACTTGAAGATATGCAGTTACTTATCCTTCATACTAACATTACCACCATTGAACAAACTGTTCTTTATTCATTCAATGTTAAGGTATATTTATTATTCCCTCCCTCCAATTAATTATGAGTACACATTAGGTTCATTCACACAAATCAATTAAGAGAAACTTTAACTTTAACTTTTTCTTTTTTTTTTTTTTTGAAATTTTATTTTATTGAAATTAACTCTAATAATAGAGTATGAAATATAGAGTTGATTTAGTGGTTGAAATTGAAAGAGTTAAAAAATAAAGTGATAAGTTTGGATTCCTATAATAATATCAAGAAGTTAACATACTAATTAACATTAAACATTTAAGTTGTTTTTCTTTTAATCCATTTTGTTTATATAAAAAAACGTTTTGAAAAAAGCATTGATGTATTAACAATTAGGTTTGATAAACTATTTTCACTCTTTATAAATTATTTTTAAATTTGTTCAACACTGTTAAACTTGGTGCATACATAATATTCTGGATGGTTGAGTAATATATTAGGTTATATTGATTTAGATTTTTGTACTTTTAAGTGAACTATATTTCTCTTTCTAAACTATTTTTCAATAAAGCCCGTATTAATTGATTGAAAAGGTATATACTTAGAAAAACATAATTATAGCCAAAAGAAACATAACATTTGGAAGGTGATTTATATCCTTTGAGATATTGTATTTATAATAATTGGAATGCGTGTGCAGGTTGCTAGTGATACAAGGTTAACAGCAGAAGATATAGCCACCTCCGTTCAGCAAATACTCAGTTTTATTCATACAAACACTAGCATGTGATCTTTATTATATTTTATGTACCTATTTTATATATTTTTTAATGGCATTTACCTATTATATATGTTGTGTGGAACATATACTCTTGTCTTTATATATACGATTATATAATATATTATATATATAGGTCATTTTGATAGAGCTTTCTCCAATCTTTCCAATAAGTTTGATTCATTATACAATGGAGGAATGCATATCGTCATATCTATTGTTTTTCTTAAGCATTATGCATTAAAGTAATCATGTATCTTTAGGTTGAAGGTTTAACATTCTCGATAATTAAATTAATCAAACACTGGAATACCATTGGAGGAGATAGAGAAAATCAAAGGTTGAATATAAATATTAAATAAATTTGAAAATGTAATTTAATGTAGCAAATGACATTAGTATATTAATTTTTTTGAAGAAAATGAGCTATTCTATTATTATATTTACTACTCTACTATTTTACACTACAAATTACTACTACTCCAATATCAAATTTATTTACTATTCTACTATTTTACACTACAAATTACTACTACTCCAATATTAAATTTAAGCGAAAATATGATTTAATAAAATTAATGTATTTAATTCAATATTTAAATCTGATATGTTTATTTCTTTTTTATCTACTTTGCTTATACTTGAGCTAAGAGGGAATATTATGTCTCAGAATATAAGAAAATTATGTCAAAGAAAGTGGACATAGACGTTACTCAAAATTTTAATCCAAATACATTAATTTTCTCGACAAAAATATATTTATAGTTATTTAAGTTTAACTCAATTGTCGCTTAAGTCTTTTAAATTTATTTTATCCTGATTTGTTCAATTAAGTTACATTATATTTGCACGCTAGTCTTTTATCTCAATTTCGACTACAATCAGTTCAATTGAAAGCTCGTGATCGTTTGAAACTTTACCAAATATTGCATGTCTCTCGTACTAATTCTTCAACAAAGATCTATCAAATCTTAAAAATTATATATTTATTGATTTTCTCTATAACAATTTAAATTCACGTATAATCTTAAAAACAAGATAATAAAGATCTATCTATATAATCAAGATCTTTAAATTTCTTCACATGAAATGTAGTTTAGACAATCAATTCGATGTTTAGGTTATATCTTGACATTTTATGACATTAATTTGAGAAATTTTTCAAATTTAAAGAACTGTATGCGTAATTTAATATATTTTAAAGGCTAATGATATAAACGAATGTAACTTAAAAAATTAAATCGAAAAAAAAACTTAAATGAACCAAAAATTGAATTAAACCTAAAAAATTATAGATGTACTTTTATAAAAAAAATTTAATATATTTTTATTTATATTTTGTGATGGAGAGAAAATGAATATTCATTATTATTATTTGTTCTATAATGCATGTACCGAATTACTTTAACCATTTTAAACGTTGGCACTAGCGATGACCTTGTCTTAATAAGTTATTTTAATGCAGTCACTCAGTCGTCACCTCTTGGGAAATAAGGCTAATGGCAGAAAGATCTAGGAGACAAAATCTTCAATTTGGTGTTTGTTTCAATCAGATTTGAGAAGTTAAATTAGATTGCAAGTACACATGACTCTGAGGCGCAAAGTCAACGTGTCCCGTACCATCGTTTGTGTGTCCTTTGTGTTTTGACTTGTCAGACTATCTTGGTAGTATTAGGCTGGATTTAGATTTATGTCCATCTTTTGTATTTGTAGGGTAGTCTCCCTTTATAGTTAAAATACCATTCACCTGTTCGTTTCGTGGCGTATGAACAATCACTAGGATTGAGAGTTACTTATTCTTCTATGCGCTTGTAATTACATAGTCTGGCCAAAGGTAAAGTTATAAAGCATCCGCCTTAGGTGTTTTTAAAAAAAAATTATTCTATAAAAATATCTGAATTTTTTATTTATTAAAATCGATAAAATTTTATATAAATTTAATATTATCTCAATAAATATTAAATTAATTGATTTTATCTAAAACAAATATTAATTTAATAAATAAACTAAAATATAAATTTTAACTTAAAGATATAAATCAGATTTTTCAAATTAAAAAAAAAATATATTTTATTGAATCGCAAAATACGCTACAGATAAATTTATCAAAATAAATAAGGAAAATTAAAAATATATACTTGTTTATAAAAGTTGAGATTTATGGGTAGAAAAAAGTATTTGTTAAATTAATATAGATTTTCAAACAAATCTTAAATAGACTTTTCTACGTGAGGATAATGAAGGTAATAGGGATCGAAAAAATAGCAATTATAAATTGAGAAATTATGAAACATTAGAAATATTAATTATAAATTGAGAAATCATGAAGCTAAACAGTGAACACATTGTTAACATTACTTTTTGGAGTGGTATAATGTATATACACATTTTTTCTTCTTTAACCAACTAAAAGATAAAAAAATTTACATGAGTTCTTAACAATGCATTAGAACAATTGAAAAGTCTTATTTTATTTTTTATTTGAAAAATATAAAAAAAGTAAATTTAAAATTATCATAATTCCTACCAAAGAAATTTTCTATAATTATTAAATAAAATATTAATAATATATTTATTAATTTAAAAAAATATTATTTCCGTTACTTTAGATCTCAAAACGTGTTGGATCGACCTTGATAATTACACTATAAATCTTTACATTAAATGTAGATATAGATTCTAGTTTTATTTTTCACACGTTAACCTTTTTTTATTTATAAGCAAACATTATATTCACCTTGAGTACAAAGATTATTCAAAGCCTATTATTACAATGGAAAATCCAGATAAATAAAAATCTCAAACATTACAAATTAAAGACATGATAGTGGACAATTCCACCAATCTTTGAAAGTAAAATTTGTATTCCTACCATCTCGGTTAATAAACTAAGTCAACGACAACCTTTTGATTTGATTGACAATATCTATTTTTTTGTCGACAGTAACATGTTAATTGTTAAGTACGAATTAGCTATGATCACTCATAAAAATATATAGATTGTTTTGAATTATAACTTGAAATTCTATTTATGAAATATCTTTTTTAAGTAAAATTTATTCATAGAGTATGCTTTGTGTTGAGAGGTGATGTACATTACTAGAAAAATTGGATTGATTAACTATGATTATGAATCAACACACTGAGAGAACTTTCCTTATATACAATGTGACTGCTGCCTAATTAACTATCCTAAGAAGGATGCTAACCAACTGATACGAAATTAATAAAACAGAAAAAATTGATAGTAAGACTAAATCGGTTAAATGTAAAATTAATTAATGAAATAATGTAAAATAAAATAATTAATAATAATGAAATAATTAACCACATAATTTAAAATAATTTACATATTCATCTTCTTTTGAACAATCCAAGTCTTATATTGTGTAAATCTGACGCAAAATTTGGTTACATTTGATCAAAATGTTTCCATTCTTGACTATCAGACTGATGTCGCAACTCACCTGAGTTTCTATTTATTGTTTTGGACAAAATCTCTTAACATTTTGAAATATGAATCTTTTATGTCTTTTTAAAATAATATAAAAATATTTTATACGTATAATATTACATATTTTATGAATAGATCAATATTATTAATTTTTTTAAGTATTATTTTGCTGTTAAAAAAGTTATAGTTTCTTAATAACTTTATATTTACTAACATAATAAATCACAATATATAAAATAACTACAATAAGATCAAAATAACACTTCATCAACATTTTAAAAAATAACTACATTTTAATTTGAGTAAAAATTTTACGATTTAAATATTTTACTAGCAATTTTTTAACCAATCTTACTAACATTAATTTTTAAAAATAATATTATAACTAATTTTAAAAATAATATATTCTACATTCTAAAATAAAATAATAACGCTAAAAAAATAATTTAAAACCATATAATTTTTTTTCAATAATAAATATATAAATTACTATTATATATTTAAAATGCATTACATATTGATGTAAGCTAGTGTCTAACTTGAAGTTTATGAAAAAATAAAAACTTTTCGTAATCAACACAATAACAATGATCAAAATAAAAATTAAATAATATTCATTAAGTAAATAACTTCTAATAAAAAATTAAAGACTTTATGGAGGTCTATGCCCTCACAATGCTGCAACGGTCTGATTTTTTTGTGATGTTATATGTTTGCTATTATTTCCAATCCATTAAACCATACAAAGTCAAATAAATTTTCCTTCTAACAATTTTGTGATTGCTTTTTGCCGATAAAAAAGTTACAATTAGCCACAAAAAAAAATATTTTTGATTTGTGAGGGAAATGCTACAAATAATAGTCAATTTGAATTTTAATATTTGTGAGAGATTTTTTGTCAGTAATTTGTGAGGATTTTTGTAATAACCATTACTATGTATTTAGAATATGGAAATAATTCATACATTATAATGTTTCAGATACAATCACATAAATATCTCATTAAGTACAATAATTGAAATGTCTTTGTAACTATATAATACATAGTATACAAAGATATTCTTATGTAACAAAATATAAAATGAATTACAAACTAAACAAAATCTGACTACAACACATTATCCTCGATGCAGAATCTTAGCCTTAAGCCATCTTATCTGATCAGAGGTAGCCCCATCAGAGGAAGAAATAAATCAGAGGCAGCCCGATCAGAGAAGGAACTTGACAAGAGAAAGTCTAATTATAGGAATAATTGGTTTAGAGGAAGTATAATCAGAGGAAGAACTGGATCAGAGAAAGTCTCATCAAAGGAAGAATTAGATAAGAGGAAGTACACACCCAGAGGGAATTTCAAAGGATACGTAGAACTTCTAGAGGGAAGGTGTAGAGGATACGTTAACACAAATAATACACCAGTTAGTCCACTAAAATCTCACTCTCATTCATTCAATCCTTAACACATTATAAACATTCATGCACACACCTATGCATAATGGATAAATTTTGAACAACAAAATGTAAATTTCAATGGTTCCAACATGTCAAACCTCATAGTTTTCCACATTATCGTTTTTAAAAATCCCATTGTTTTAAACCCAGAAAATGAATTCCTAATAGTAAATGAATTTAAAGTCGACCCCATAAACCCACATGCAATTGTGAAAATTTGTTATAGGAAAAGAACTCACACTCTTGACAAGAAGAATTTCCTTTAGAGTCAAGTTGGGTTGTGGAAGTTATCTGGTTTTTTAGCTCTCAACACTTCTACCTTTGTTGCAATGGTTCAATTATGAGATTCTTTAATCTACTCTTTATCTTCTTTTAGTATTGTTTTGGACGGTAAATGACACTTAAGAAGAAGGAATTGAGATGCACGAGGGTCGGATTGGAGGAAGAGAACTTCAGATGGTTGCTGTTAGGGTTGTGCCAAAAATCCGGTTATGAGGCCCAAATCCAAAATCGGATCCAAATTCATTTTAAATATCCAGTTAAAATCATATGGTTATAATCCGATTTATTTATGAACCGGTTGAATACCCACTTATGTTTTATATTTGGATTTGGTTTTTATCTAGTTTTATCCATTCAACTCCCAAAAATTCAAAATCCCTAAAACTCTAAAACGATTCTGATTTTGCCATCACACCATCGACCTTCCACCTTTCGGCAGTGTTTTCCGATAATTTATTACTAGAGGTGTCAAAAAAGCTCCAAATTCTAAAGCCTCCTTTAAACTTTATTTACTAAGGCCCTAATATTAGACCCCTTATTAAAATAACTTTTTTAAAGCTCCGGCTAATTATTTTATTATTTTTTGCATGATTAAGGGAGGGGGCTCATAGGCCCCCAATATTTTGTTAATTTGGAAATTTATTTTCTCAAAAAATCTTTAAATTGATTTTTTTCTCAAAAAATTTGGTGAAAATAATCGATTCTTTTTGAGATAACTGCTTTTTGAATTATGATTAATAAATAATCTTTTAAAAAATAATCAAATTTTAACCGATTTTGAGAAAAAATCGATTTTAAAATTGAATTTTTCGAAACTGGTTGTTTAATTAGAAATCGGTTATTTAACCATAACCAATCTATCTATTATATATATTTAAAACAGACTCTCATGTCAACTCTCATGCCACCTCATAGTATTTCTTCCACATGTGCAAACATATTCCACCTCAACAAAAAAGCTTATGTGAACGCCTTAGAGAGTTCTCTTGTGTTTTTATGTTTCACCTCATTTTTTCTAATTAGTTTCTAAATAGTTTTTTTCTTCTTTTAATCCCTCTAATCCTTAATTTTTTTAATGACTTCCTCCAACAATTTCTTCTTCCCTCTTGTGTACGTCCCAGTCATTTGTCATCCTCGCAAAATCATCTTCTTCTTCGAAATTGCCAACTCTACTCCAAAGGTACACTGAAAGAGGTATAGGTTGGTTCGTTGCAACAACAAAAATTCTTCTCTTGTCTATTTCTAAT
>NC_021161.2:16315908-16316456 GCF_000331145.2 Cicer arietinum | reverse complement strand
TAGGTTGGTTCGTTGCAACAACAAAAATTCTTCTCTTTGTCTATTTCTAATAGCTTATGTGTACGCCTTAGAGAGTTCTCTTGTGTTTTTATGTTTCACCTCATTTTTTCTAATTAGTTTTTAAATAGTTTTTTTCTTCTTTTAATCCCTCTAATCCCTAATTTTTTTAATGACTTCCTCCAACAATTTCTTCTTCCCTCTTGTGTACGTCCCAGTCAATTGTCATCCTCCCAAAATCATCTTCTTCTTCGAAATTGCCAACTCTACTCCAAAGGTACACTGAAAGAGGTATAGGTTGGTTCATTGCAACAACAAAAATTCTTCTCTTTGTCTATTTCTAATTTTGGTGCCATGTTCACCTCATTTTTTTCTACTTAGTTTCTAAATAATTTTTTCCTCTTTTAATTCCTCTAATCCCTAATTTTTTTAATGACTTCCCAGTCATTCGCCATCCTCGCAAAATCATCTTCTTCTTCGAAATTGCCGACTCTACTCCAAAGATACACTGAAAGAGGTATAGGTTGGCCAAAGATACACTGAAAGAGGTA
>NC_021161.2:16314350-16315763 GCF_000331145.2 Cicer arietinum | reverse complement strand
TTGCAACAAAAAAAATTATTCTCTTTGTCTTTTTCTAATTTTGCTGTCATAAATTCAATTATATTCTATACAATCTTTGAAATCAATTTGGCTCATAGTGACTTAATGTTATGTATAGTTTCTTACATGAAATTCTATCATTGCGACTATCCAGAAAATCCAAGTTGGGATGGGACCAGCCGACAAATTTCGCTACCCATCATACCCAGAGCAAAATGGTACATGAAAAATTCAAGGAATTAATGTTTTTCAATGTTATGACATGGTATATTTATACATCAATATTTTTTCCATCTCTCTTCTAAACCCTTTTCCTTCTTTAGTTGTTTTTAAGTGTCACTTTGCTTTGTGTGTCACATATTCTTAGTTTTACTTCAATGTAGTATATGTTGAGTAGCTTGCAAAATGCAGTTGAAAAAGTTTGACTCAAATAATTTTAAGCATGTGTAAAAGATGTCTGACATTGAATTGAATTGAGTAAATTAGATCATTTTAAATTTCAGAACACAAATCTGAATGTATTGTAGAAATTTTTCAAATGTTAAATCGATCTTTGTGGTAATTGTGAATTTTTTTATTTTAAATCGGATTTATTAGAATTTTAATTTACAAACATTCAAACTATTATTAATATTGGCAAATGAATCATAATCATTAACATTTTGGTTACAAACTATTAACTGTCAAACAATTATAAGTATACAAATAATTACAAATAAATTACTTTAATTTCATCTATTATATATATTTAAATATTTTTATTTGACCTTTTACTTTGAATATTGGTAAATATATATATAATATATAAATATTTAGAAATTGGACAAAGTCATGTCTCTTTTAATTTTAGTCAGTTTTATTTTACTGAAACTAATTAAATTTAATTTGTTGTTTTATAATGTTAATTGACATGAAATTAAAGTAATTTATTTGCAATTATTTGTATTTGATGTATACTTATAATTGTTTGACAATTAATATTTTGTAACCGAATTTTTATAAATTTTAGATTTCGATTTTGAAACAAAAATGTTAATGATTATGATTACTCAATTAATATTAATTTAAGAAATAATGTTTGTAAATTAAAATTATAATATATCCGATTTAAAGTTAAAAAAAATCAAAATTACCACAAAGATCGATTATTAAAATGATAGTGAGAGAAAAAAATAATATTTGTATTTGATTTTTTACTTTGAATATTGGTAAATATATATAATATATAAATATTTAGAAATGATGGACAAAGTCATTTCTCTTTGAATTTTGGTTAGTTTTATTTTACTGAAACTAATTATATTTAATTTGTTGTTTTATAGTTTTAATTGATATGAAATTAAAGTAATTCATTTACAATTATTTGTATTTGATGTATACCTGTAATTGTGTAACAATTTAATAGTTTGTAAC
>NC_021161.2:16234672-16313060 GCF_000331145.2 Cicer arietinum | reverse complement strand
TTTTAAATTTTTACATCTTATTGTTGGGTTTGTATTTTACATTTTATTTCATCAAATAAATACAAGTACCATTATATGTTGAAAAATAAATTGATAATCAAAGTACAATGAGTCAAACAATTATCCTATATAATAAGTTATCATACGAATTTTACAACATAAATTATTTTACAATTTGATAATAATTTATAATTTATATTATTATCAAATTATTTTATAAGTTATTTTATAATAAATTTATAAATTATTTTATAATATTATTAGTCATTTACCAATGGTAATAATTTATAATAAATTATAAAATTATAAAATTATTTTACAATTATTTATAATAAATTTATAATTTATAAATTACTTTACAATTTGATAATAATTTATAATTTATATTATTATCAAATTATTTTATAAGTTATTTTATAATAAATTTATAAATTATTTTACAATATTATTAGTCATTTACCAATGGTAATAATTTATATTTTTAGTCGTTAAATTCAATTGAAAAAAACATCTAATCACTCATAATTGACATAAATAGTCATTATCTAATCCTCATTTCATGAACAATTATATTATTCCATAGTAAGGATTTTATACATTAAAAATTTAATTACTCATTAAAGTCAATCCATTTATAGTTACTTTCAATTTATGTCAATCCACTTTTGTAGTAATATTTTATAAAATAAAAATATATATTCTATTTGATAGAAAATACACAAATTCATTAAAAATAATCATAAAATACGAATATATAAAAAATTATTTAAAAAATTATTAAAAAAATTATTTCCAATTATGAAAATCTATTATCTATTATATATATTTAAAATAGACTTCCGATCCCATAACAACTTATTTTTTTTTACCCACTCTTGATGAAATATATTCAATAATTTTTTTATCACAACTTCTCATACTCGCAATTAAAACATCATACTGATAAAACAAAAAAATTTAGCTACGCTACAATATAATTCAACATTAATATTTTTTACATCTTATTTTTGGGTTTGTATTTTACATTTTATTATATCAAATAACTGCAAGTACCATTATATATTGAAAAATAAATTAATAATCAAAGTACAATGAGTCAAACAATTATCCTATATAATAAGTTATCATACGAATTTTACAAAATATTTTAAAAATTAAATTAGATGATTGTGATAAACATGATTTTCCTTCATTTTAATTTTCTTAATCATATTCAATTATTACAAATATTATAAGATAACTATATTTATAATACATAAAATATTACTTATAAAATTTATAAAATTAATTAATTAATATCCGCGTAGCGCGCGGGCCATAATCTAGTTTTATAATTGGTTTTAAAACCGATTTTAAACCAAATAATGAATTTTGTTATAAATCTAAATCCATATATTGGTTTTAAAATGGATATGGTTTGATTTTTAAAAAAACCCAACCATGCAAAGCCTTAGTTGCTGCCATTGAAGGGTCTTGGAAAGAAAAGGAAACCATTGAAGGGTCTTGGAAAGAAAAGGAAAGGCGAGAGATGATGATGATGATGAGGTGTTTCCTTCTTTTGACACAAGGTCTTAAAGTTCTAATAATCTAATTACTATTTTAATCTTGTAATTATTTCTAAGATAGTGAGAGAGCTGTTATAGTTTTTTGCTGCCACAAATTGATGTTATTCTTGTAATGGTAGTTTGCTTGTTAGTCTTCCAACTTATTGAAAAACTTCCCAAGTAGAAACAGCTTCCTAAAATAATATCTGACTTAATATCTTTGCATGTCCCCCAATCAGCATCACTGAATCCACTAAGTTGTAGCTCTAAGTTCCTTTGAAAAATGAGACATTGTGTTGGGGAATTCTTCAAATATCTTAGAATCCTTATTACTTCTTGATATTGTGTTTGTGTTAGTTTATATATGAGCTGGTTTAACTATTGAACTGAATATGTTATGTCTGGTTTTATTGCTATCAAGTAGAGTAGTTTTGCAATTAGTCTTCTATAGTCTGATACATTGGTCAATGGTATGCCATCTTCTTTCTGCAATATGATGTTGTAATCCATGGGATTGCTAGTTGGCTTGCATCTCAACATTCTTGTGTTAGTTAAAATATCTAAGCAATATTTCCTCTGGAAGATGAATATGCCCTTATGAGATTGCTCCACTTCAATTCCAATAAAATACTCCAGCTTTGTAATGTCCTTGATGCCAAAATTGTTGTGAAGAATATGTTTGATTTCCTGAAACATTAAAAGGTCATTTCCAGCCAAAACCACGTCATCCATATAAATGGCCATATGAGTAAATTATTTGTCCTTGTGTTTGACAAATAAGGAGTTGTATGAATGAGCTTTCTTGAATCTTTCCTTAAGAAGTGTTGTCAGCAGTTTCTCATGCCATTGTCTGCTTGCCTGTTTCAAACCATACAAGGACTTTGCCAATTTATTAACTTTATTTGAAGGCTTAGAAGACATACCATGTGGGGGATATGTTTACACATCCTTATGCAAATCACCATGAAGTAAAACATTGTCAATGTCAAGCTAGTGCAAGTATCAGTTGTTAATTGAGGCTAATTAAGGCCTACAAAACTCTAACTATGGTTATTTTAGTCACTGGAATGAATGTGTTAGAGTAGTCCAAGCCTTCTCTTTTTTTGTATCCCTTAACTATCAACCTTTCCTTATCTATCTATGTTTCCATTCCTTTCAACTTGTAAACCCATTTGCTTCCTGGCTATTGGATTAGCTCTAGGTAGGTGTATTAGTCTCACGATTCCTACTTGTCTTATATTGCTGGTTATTTGTAGTACTTGGTGTTCATATCATAAAGGACAAATCCTTTTGTACTTTCCTTATAACAAAAAAGAAAGACTTTCTAGCTCATTGTCAAACTTAGAGCGATTAGAAGTAATAGTAGAGGTATAGCACAAACAATCAGAAACTCTTTAAATGGTTAAATCAGACAGACAATTGTATAAACATTCATAAGGAAACTTATTTTTTATTAAACAGATAGACATTCTGTTTATTGTATGAACAGCTTGAGCAAAGGCATAAGATCAAAATTTCTTATGAAGGTTATATTGGAAAAGAAATGGACGAGCCACTTTTAATATGCGTTGGTGCTTCATATCAACCTTTCCATTTTGTTGAGGACTCTTAATATAAGAAGGTTGATGCACTATCCTTTTATCTGAGTAATAAATTAGCATTATAAATTCAGCTCCATTACCATTATGGTAACTTTCAAATTAGCATTGAATTGAGTTTTAATCATTTTAACAAACTTGTCTATATGTGATTCATAGTCTCAGACATCTAGTGCTATCATCAAGAATAGTAAGAAAATATTTGAAATAGTGTCATGATTGAATGGCAAAAGTATCCCGCATATCAACATGAGTCAAATAAAAAGGATTAGTAGCATTGTGATCACTAAAAGTATATGGAAATTTCCTTGGTTTATAATAATGATAAATGTCACAAATCTGTTTGCTACAAGATTCATCAAGAAAAACAACACTAAGAATTTTGGTACATTAATTTGGAACTTGTCCTAAACAAAAATGCCAAAGAGCAGACCTATGGATAGTTCTAAAATATTGTTCAGATAAGAATTGATACTACAAGAAGCATCACTTAATTGATATTTGATCAAATAATACACTCAATTTATTAGCTTAGCTAGATTAATCTTCTTCACTTCAGACCCTTCAGGTCCTGTATAACACAGGAATCAGACAAGAAAGTGATATTTTAATTCAAAGATCATGTAACTTAGATATAGAAGTGCATGTTCTAATGCTTCAATGTATTTGTTCCATTGTCATAGGTTTTAATCCCATTTGTGATGAAATTTTCACATGATTTGCAGCATGGCCTAATCCTTTGGTGGCATGCCAAATAAGATTCATTATGCTCTTGACTTGTTTTCGTGTGAATGGTGGTTGATATTTGGATGCCTCATTCATTATGCTCTTAGAATAGTTTTTACTCTATAGTTTTGGTGGAAAACCATACTTTCTGAAGCAAGTCTCTGCAGTATGCCTAGTTCTACTACAGAAAGTGCAAGACTTACTTCCACTCTTACCTTTTCCATACCCACTTTTATCATCAACAATGTTGGCAAAGAATGTGGATTCTTTGTAACATGTTGCCTTTCTTGTTGCAACATTAAAGAATGAACCTTGGATATTTTACAAAGATTCCATAAGAAAAGCTTGAGAATTTACCATTTTACTAATCACCTAATCCAGTTAGGAATGTGATAACCATATCTTCTTTGGTGTATTTTGCAAGATCACAATTGAATTGAAGAATAGGCCTTTGATTGTTCAACTCTTTCCAAGTCACTATCAAAGTAGTGAGATATTCTGAAACAATATAGAATCTCATTGTTTTAGAGAATGCATTTCTTTTTGCATTTCTAAAATATGAATCAAATCACTTTTGAGGACCTATCCTTGAGTTTCATTCCACACATTGTGAGCATTATCTTTGAAAGCCAAACTTTGTGCAATTGAAGAAGAAACTAAATTTATTTCATGAAAGAACCTAACTGTTGCATGGAAGCAAAAAACTTGTGTGTTAGATCAAAACCATCAACAACAGGGGTTTTGCCATAAAGAAAATCCAACTTGTTCGTTCCCAATGCTCGAGTCTTGCATTTTTCCCAAGTATGGTAATTATTGTCATTGAGTGATTGAGTAACTGTAGTATGGGCTACGATTATTTGGCGCAGGGTTAAGATTTCCTTGAATCGAATTCTTTTGATTGTTATTGTTGAAGTAACAAGAAATGTCACAAGAAAGAGGAGTTTGAATTGTGACTCATCTTTTAATTTTTAATTTATACGCTTAATTTAATATACTCAAGAACAATTTTGGTAATTGAGATTGATTAACCTGAACGCTCTAGATGGGTTAAGATTAGAAATATAGAAACTAAATGGAATAGTAAGTGAAGTGTTATATATGAATATTGAATAATTAAAAGAGAAGGAATAAGAAGATCACACAAAATAAATATACTAGTTCACTCAACACAGACTAAGCCTGTAACACCCCGATTTTTAACGGCGCGAGTCTTTTTTTTTTTCTTTAACCAATTAATAAAATATCAAAAGGTAGCACAAACGACAAATGTCATAATTAATTACATCATAATTATAACAAACTGGAATTATCTTGAGGTGATAAACCAAAATATCCAAATATAAAATATACAGGGGCTATAAGACCTATCACACATCGCTCATACCCATGGGGTACTCTTGGCAGACACGTGTACAAGTACTGCTCCAAAAAAATACTACTCCCCTATGGTCACGTCAAAAAAAATGGAACATGGACCCACCAAAACAGAAGTCATCTGACCGTATAAGTATAGTTACAGTCATCCCAAAATGAAATAAGTACAACCACCAAAAGAAGAAATCAAGTCGCTATACAACAAAACTAATCTGATCATACTCTAGTAACTACAATAACATGGGTGACCTTCACACACTCCACAAGTTCCGTCTGATGCACTATCCATCTTCGAGGTAACCTCATCCTCATCAACATCCATAGACGAATCGGTCTCTTCAGAAGTCAGATCCACCCACGAGATAGGTGGCTTCGACGACGCTGGAATTTCAAAACAATCCAATACCTCAGTGACGGTCGGTAAGAGATCATTCACCGGAAAAGGAAGCTCTGACTTGGCTCACCTAGATGGTCCCTATAATCTCTCGCTCCACTAGCATCGACCCCTTATCCTTTCCGTCAATCCCTGGTCCAACCAATGTATCCTCAGCTCCCACAGTGGCCTCCGCCTTAACTATAACTGAGGAATCCTTCGCATCTTCCCAAGCTCCACTCATCCCAAGCACTGATCCTTAAGGTACTGGATAATCGATCTTCTCGCGAGTGAGTTCCACAAAAAATACTGCTCCAGCTTTCCTACTAGTCCTCACTACCCTCCCTGTATAAGTAGCCTTGCTTGAGGTGAGGTCATATTCCCAAGCAGTCGGCGAGTCTCGATCAGGGAAGTCTAACGAAGTTTCCGTCGTCGAGGTAACAGTCGGTGGAATGGACTTGGGTATCATCTGAAGACAAAGCCCAAATTTCCACAATAACTGTAAAGGATCACCAACCGAAATTAACAAATAACACTTAGAAAAATTCTTATATTTTCAAATGCTCAAAAGAACCTTTCCTCTTAGCATACTCCTCGAAAAGGTTTTCGTATGTCCAAAAATGCACAAACAATGTTGAAAAATGAAGTTTTGACAAACTGCACTGTCATGGCCGAATACAACTGAGAAAATGCAGATTTTCAATTATAAAATGGCTCTAAATCAATCAACACTTCAAACATTAATATTATCAATTATGAACACATAATTAACACTAAATTAATCTCCATAAATTCACACCTCAATCACACCTCAAATATTCATAACATCAATTATGAACACATAATTACATCAAAACTTAATCAACCCAACTTCACACCTCAAAGCAATTACGACAAATCACAACAACAACCGAATGTGTATATATAATAATCATAGTATAACAAACATGACCCGCGTGTCAAGCAATCTAATGCAATGCATATATGCCAAAATGCATGATTCTGGAATTCCAAACCAAAACCCTCCTTGAAGGGTGTAAATCATAATTGTACAGCATCTCACAGACTAGTACTAATTACCAATGTGCAATCTCTCACAGATCAGCATGATTTACTAGCGCGCAGTCGCTCACAGACCAGCACGACATACAAGAGTGCAATCGCTCACAGACCAACACGATTTTCTAGAGTGCAATCGCTCACAGATCAGCATATTCTAGAGTGCAATCTCTCACAGATCAGCACGGCGCGACAATCCCCGCAACGATAAGATGAACCAACAATTCACATGGCATCATCCCGTGGCCCATCACGGTCACCACTATCACCATGGCCCCACCGCGGAGCATACTCAAACATATTTATTCACACCAATTTAAATTTCCACAACCACACATAAATCACATCTCCAAATTCCATCCACACCTAAATTGAATTAAATTCATTTTCCACCAAGTCACACATAAATTTCTTCTAAAAAAATTCATAATATTAATTATCAACACATCAATTTCACCAAACATGAATCACCAAAATTTCCAAACATTAATCACCCATATTCAATCTCCAAAATTTTCAACCATAAATCACAACAACAACATTAATATATCAGAGTTCTCTCCACCGCTAACTTGGTGCCAACGGTCTCGATTCCTTTTCGAGACTAAATGAGCTAACTATATAAACATAAATATTTATAACAATTTGTTCACAATAAAATTAATCCAGACACAACAAAATTCCCAAAATTAAATATTTCTCACACACCAAACTTTTAAAACCAAATAATCTATATATTATTTAGTTAAAACTAAAAAAATAAATATTGTCCAAATTTCACATACACACATTCGACTATTAAAGCATCAAAATTTTTTAGTTAATAAAATACTCTAAATATTTTTTTTCTTTTTAAATCCGGTCCAATAGTAATTAAAATGGTAACATTTTAAACTCTAATCATTTTTAATTTCAATCTATTTTTTTGCTCAAAGTCTTTAACTTAGTTAACATTTTAACTTTTTCACAACTTTAACAACTCTAACTTTTTTGTAAAATTTCAATTTCAGTTGAAACTCATTTACGTAACTCAAACACATCAAATTTAATTACCGCCAACTCACACCTACAATAATCAATTCAATTCCACAACACACATATAGCACCTCAATTAAATTTCAAACAATTCAAACATAACACACCCAATTTCAAAACTCCACATTTTTACACATAACCCACCAAATTTCATCAATTCATTTTCCACAAAATCCGCAAATAAATCACATCTAAAAAATTCATAATAATAATTATGAACATATAAATCACATCAAATATGGATCACCACAAACCACACCTCAAATTTAAATTCGACTAAATCACACATAATCGCATTAAATTCATTTTCTACAAATTCGCACATCAAATACATCAAATCTCTTTTCCACAAAATCACAAATAATGGCCTAAATGCAAACTAAAAGTTTGGAAGAAACTCTTACCTCCGTTGTTGCTTTAACAACCGAATACAGCACTGCGATTAAATTACGGTAAAATGTTAGTTCACGTCGTCGCTTCGAAAACTAGCTCACTAGCACCGCAGCGTGGCAAGGAGCAACTTTCTCTTTGGTCACTTCTCGAATGGAAGCTTAGATCTAGAAGAAATGTGGAGTTTTTTTTTTTTAGTTTTTTTTTTTGAAAAACACTAACAATTGGTGTTTTGTTTTCTTGAAACAGGGAAAGAAGGAAGAAAAGGAACAGGCGAGAATCAGCTTCTGATATATATAAAGTTATAATATATTAAAATTAAAACCAACAAAACAAATATCTAACTTTATAGATATTTTTAAAAAGCATCATTACACATCACTTCTCAAATTACTTTTTTAAAAAAAATATCTACTATCGTCGCAACTCAATTGACAGATGAGTTTCTCAGCAACAAGTGACATTTAAAAAAAAACTGTCTGATATTAAATTTTTCGTAACATAATTAAATTATTCTCCGACAAATAATCTTAATCGGGTTTCAAAATATATATATTAAAATATATATAAATATTAAACATATTATTAACTCTAATAAAATATATTTTTGATATTTAATTACCAAAATAAAATTCAATTGAGCTAAATGCCTAAACATTTTAACTCAAAAATTCCTAAAATCGTATAAATTAGAATTTAGAAAATTTAGGGTCTTACATTACTACCCCCTAAAAGAAGTTTCGTCCTCGAAACTTAAAGTAAGAGTAATAACCACACTAGGCTTGCACTCAAACTCATCATACATGATAGAACTTGTTTCTTCATGCCTACGTGAAGGAAGAATCATCTATCCCTTTTTGTAGGGTGCTTAAAAACATTACACACTATCAAAGCTGGTAAGACTCACTCGTTTTATTTAACATGATTTTGTCTACTATCAACAAGAGATTAAGGATGATCAGTTCCTCAATTTGTTAATAAGTACCCAACAACCATGATGGTGGCTTAGACTATCTTAACCGAACTGTAATAGCACTCTTTGCGACTTGCACTTAGAGTTATTCTAATGCACAAGTGGTCAAACAATCTTCTCAACGTCCATTGAGTTTCCCTTATTTTCCTATAACTTTGATCCTATCGACGAAGTACAATCTCCCATAGCTATGTCACATAGCCTCATATACGTCCACTTGGTACGAAACATCCATTAAGTATCAAATCGAAACACTAAGTATGACACTAACATACTGAGCACAAAACAATCATTACCGCTAAGAACTCCCTAATTTCTCCATTGCCCACAAATCCTCGATTTCTTTAATCGCAGAACTATATCAAACCATAGTGTCCTTATCAAAATATTGGTCTAATTATAACTTTAATAATTACATCCCAAGATCCGGTTGGTGATCAAAGTTTCCTCAAATATTTTCGACAACATGCCAGAACTATACCACCTACAGCACACAAACTTCCTTCAGGTTTAGTGCTTCGTTTCAAGAGTCACGTCTCCAACAAAATCCAACTTGAATTTCATTCCTAATTAAGACCTACATTTGTCTCATTCCTTAACACCTCAAATTCACGATTCACTAATCTATTTCTTAAATACTTCGCAATTCTGGACAAACTCAAAAATAATTTTCCTACATCTACTACCAACATTCATTCTGATACTTCTCAATTCTGTCACGTCCTTTATTTGCAGCTTGATGGAGATCTTCTCATTATGACAAGTCAAACATATTGAATTCACCCCATCACTTTTCCATTTACACAAACCTTAAATTTCTACCTCGAATCTTGATACATCTTTATTATAGTGATTTCTATAAATCAAGCATTGCTAGCTCCCACCAAACTTTTCCATTTCATGCTCAATTCTTCTCTACCAAACACAATAGCAACCCCCATGACATGTACTCAAGTAGTACCTTTGTATCATTGACATACCTTTATAATAACAATGTCTGAATTACAGGTGAGATAATTCCTTTCGTGAATCTTTAATTGACATAAGCTACATCTTTATATGCTGCTCCAACAAGCTTTCTTGGCACATTTTCCAAAATTTGGTTCATTCGCTGGATTCTTATTCCTTCTCAACCTTCACCGAGATGCAAACTGAAAGAATCAAACAATCGAACGTCCTAAATAACTATTTCTCAAATGTTCCCAATAGGCATTTCCTATGGAGTAATTAGCTATAACCTCATCCTCATAACTTTGCAGTAAAATATCTCAAAGACCCACATATTTTTCATCGTTCATCTAGTCACTGAAACACTCATTTTAAATCTTAACGTTTGACTTCCAAAGACCAACATCTAAACCATAAATCATTTGTTTCATTTCTTCTTTTTCACTTTATATCATTAAATAAAATTCTAAAATTTGATCCTTGAAATCTCCAAATACTCATCACACCGTCTAATTTCATCTATTTCATCTTAAGATACAATACAAGGTCTTATTCATCATTGACTCTAACCTTCTTAGTAATCTCACTAATTAAAAACTCTTCTAATCATAACACAACATTTTTAGTAGATCTTCAAACACTTTCATCCATAACCTGAATTATTTATCCCTTGCCTACCTCAACTACCTCAATTATACAAGTTTAAGACGTCACTTGGTCCTCCATCCAACTTTGTGGATTTTAAATCATCGACTTCAAGTTCAACCATCTTAGGGTCCCAAATTAAATCTCGAATAATCCCCCGACTTATCAAAATCTTCACACTCTCCTAGTAATTACCAACCTTTAATAGACACTCAAAGCTTACATTGATACAATCTCTAAGTATTCTTGTACTCTATACTTCCAATGTCACTTAATAGTAACATGCGGTTCAATACATCAATGCTTAACTCCTTATGTTTATCTAGACTTCACCCAAAACTCACACTTACACGTCTATAGTTTCATCTAAAATCACTATCCATACTTACCATCTCCAAATCAACACAGAGATTTGTCACTTATCAAAGAAATATATGTTCTCACTTTTATACTCGTCATGAGATTCATACTTAATAATCTGAGTCGCGAATCTAGTTTAACTAAAAAGCCCGACTTTACCCCTCAAGGTATCGACTATTCCTCAAAGTGTATTTTATCTAACCAATGTAGTATTTACCCCTAATGTGCAGCGCCCCTTAACTTCAATACACGTCTCTTTCGTTGACACCTAAGCGCCAAATGCTATTCAAAATGGAATCCCTGTCTTCTCAATAATTCCATGGTGTTCACTCCCCTTTGGTAGTTATCAAACTTCATCCAGTCTCATTCTGAAATCTGTTAGGCGAACATCGAATATTCTTCTTAAAAAGCTCTCCACTTAGATCTTTACATGAAATCGCCTATTAGTCTAACTTTAATCCATTCATATCCAACATCTTCGAGTTACCATCAACAACATAGCCTCTGTGTCCTTGGAACCACTTCATAAATCCCATGTCGTCATGATTCGCCTCAACCATACCGGACTATTAACCACTTTGAACATCTTTTCCACTTATTTAATCCACTTATCAGCTTTTTCTGGGCTCTCCTTACCCTTGAACTTTGGAGGATTGTAACGACGAAAATCTTCAAATCCCCTCTTTCCCTCTTCTCCAGAGCCCGCAAAGTCTTTGTAAAAGTCTGTGCAGCAACAAAAGCAACCATGTTATTCATAGTTTCAGCCATTTGATCATCCTCGTTGACGCTGACTCTTGCAGCATCATCCCTTCTCTGAGGCATTGTTTCCTCAAAACCAACATCAAGAAAAAATCTCAACACCCCTTAGAATAATTCCAAAAATAACTTTCGACTACATCAATACATAACAACTACACCAGACCTGACAACTCAGACAACTTAACCCGCAGATGATCAGACAACTAAACCAAAGCTTTGATACCACAATATAACACCCCGATTTTTAACAGCGCGGGTGTATTTTTTTTTTCTTTAACCAATTAATAAAATATCAAAGGGTAGCACAAACGAAAAATGTCATAGTTAATTACATCATAATTATAACAAACAAAAATTGTCTTGAGTTGATAAACCAAAATATCCAAATAAAAAATACACTTGGGCTATAAGACCTATCACACATCGCTCATATCCATGGGGTACTCTTGGCAGACACATGTACAAGTACTGCTCCAAGAAAATACTACTCCCCTATGGTCACGTAAAAAAAAAATGGAACATGGACCCACCAAAACAGAAGTCATTTGACCGTATAAGTATAGTTACAGTCATCCCGAAATGAAATAAGTACAACCACCAAAAGAAGACATCAAGTCGCTATAAACAAAACTAATCTAATCATACTCTAGTAACTACAATAACATGGGTGACCTCCACACACTCCACAAGTCCCGTCTGATGCAGTATCCACCTTCGAGGTAACCTCCTCCTCATCAACATCCATAGAAGGATCAGTCTCTTCAGAAGTCAGATCCACCCACGAGATAGGTGGCTTCGACGGCGCTGTAATTTCAAACAATCCAACACCTCAGTGACGGTCAATAAGGGATCATTCACCGGAAAAGGAAGCTCTGACTCGACTCACCTAGATGGTCCTACAATCTCTCGCTCCACTGGCATCGGGCCCTTATCCTTTCCGCCAGTCCCTGGTCCAACCACTGTATCCTCAGCTCCCACAGTGGCCTCCCCTCAACTCTAATTGAGGAATCCTTCGCATCTTCCAAAGCTCCACTCATCCCAAGCACTGATCCTTAAGGTATCGGATAATCAATCTTCTCGCGAGTGAGTTCCACAAGAAATACTGCCCAAGCTTTCCTACTAGTCCTCACTACCCTCCCCGTATAAGTAGCCCTGCTTGAGGTGAGGTCATATTCCCAAGCAGTCGGCGAGTCTCGATCAGGGAAGTCTAACAACGTTTTCGTCGCCAAGGTAACAGTCGGTGGAATGGACTCGGCTATCATCTGAAGGCAAAGCCCAAATTTCCACAATAATTATAAAGGGTCACCAATCGAAATTGAAAAATAACACTTAGAAAAATTCTTATATTTTCAAATGCTCAAAAGAACCTTTCGACTTAGCATACTCCTCGAAAGGGTTTTCGTATGTCCAAATATGCACAAACAATGTTGAAAAATGAAGTTTTGACAAACTGCACTGTCATGAACGAATACAACTGAGAAAATGTTGATTTTCAATTATAAAATTGCTCTGAATCAATCAACACTTCAAACATTAACATTATCAATTATGAACACATAATTAAAACCAAATTAATCTCCACAAATTCACACCTCAATCACACCTCAAATATTCATAACATCAATTATGAACACATAATTACATCAAAACTTAATCAATCCAACTTCACACCTCAAAGCAATTACGACATATCACAACAACAATCGAATATGTATATATAATAATCATAGTATAACAAACATGACTGGCGTGTCAAGCACTCTAATGCAATGCATGTATGCCAAAATGCATGATTCCGGAATTCCAAACCAAAACCCTCCTCGAAGGGCATAAATCATAATTGTACAACATCTCACAAACCAATACTAATTACCAAGGTGCAATCTCTCACAGATTAGCACGACTTACTAGCGTGCAGTCGCTCACAGACCAGCACGACATACAAGAGTGCAGTCGTTTACAGACCATCACGATTTTCTAGAGTGCAATCGCTCACAGATTAGCACATTCTAGAGTACAATCTCTCACAGATCAGCACGACGCGACAATACTCACAAGGATAAGATGAACCAACAATTCACATGACATCATCCCTTGGCCCATCACGGTCACCACTATCACCATGGCCCCATCGCGGTCAGCATGTACTATGAAATGCATGAGCATACTCAAACTCTTTTCACCATAATCATTAAGTAAATGCAACTATTAAAAGATTTCCCTTTTTTAATACTCATTTAACACTAATGATTTTTCAAATACAACACATAGCATACTCAAACATATTTATTCACACCAATTTAAATTTTCACAACCACACATAAATCACATATCCAAATTCCATCCACACCTAAATTGAATTAAATTCGTTTTCCACCAAGTCACACATAAATTTCTTCTAAAAAATTCATAATATTAATTATGAACACATCAATTTCACCAAACATAAATCACCGAAATTTCCAAACATTAATCACCCATATTCAATCTTCAAAATTTTCAACCACAAAACACCAAATTTAATCTCCACAAATTTCAACTATAAATCACCAAATTCTTCTAGAGTGCAATCTCTCACAGATCAGCACGACGCGACAATACTCACAAGGATAAGATGAACCAACAATTCACATGACATCATCCCTTGGCCCATCACGGTCACCACTATCACCATGGCCCCATCGCGGTCAGCATGTACTATGAAATGCATGAGCATACTCAAACTCTTTTCACCATAATCATTAAGTAAATGCAACTATTAAAAGATTTCCCTTTTTTAATACTCATTTAACACTAATGATTTTTCAAATACAACACATAGCATACTCAAACATATTTATTCACACCAATTTAAATTTTCACAACCACACATAAATCACATATCCAAATTCCATCCACACCTAAATTGAATTAAATTCGTTTTCCACCAAGTCACACATAAATTTCTTCTAAAAAATTCATAATATTAATTATGAACACATCAATTTCACCAAACATAAATCACCGAAATTTCCAAACATTAATCACCCATATTCAATCTTCAAAATTTTCAACCACAAAACACCACAACAACATTAATATATCAGAGTTCTCCCCACCGTTAACTCGGTGCCAACGGTCTCGATTGCTTTTCGAGACTAAAGGAGCTAACTACATAAACATAAATATTTGTAACAATTTGTTCACAATAAAATTAATCAAGACACAACAAAATTCCAAAAATTTAATCTTTCTCATACACCAAACTTTTAAAACCAAATAATCTATATATTATTTAGTTAAAACTAAAAAAATAAATATTGTCCAAATTTCACATACACACACTCGACTATTAAAGCATCGAAATTTTTGAGTTAATAAAATACTCTAAATATTTTTTTTCTTTTTAAATCCGATCCAATAGTAATTAAAAGAATAACATTTTAAACTCTAACCATTTTTAATTTCAATCTATCTTTTTGCTCAAACTCTTTAATTTAGTTAAAATTTTAACTTTTTCACAACTTTAACAACTCTAACTTTTTTTGTAAAATTTCAATTTCAGTTCAAACTCATTTATTTTAAAATAACTAATTACGTAACTCAAACACATCAAATTTAATTACCGCCAACTCACACCAACAATAATCAATTCAATTCCACGACACACATATAACACCTCAATTAAATTTCAAACAATTCAAACATAACTCACCAAATTTCAAAACTCCGCATCTTTACACATAACCCACCAAATTTCATCAATTCATTTTCCACAAAATCCTCAAATAAATCACATCTCAAAAATTCATAATCATAATTATGAACATATAAATCACATCAAATATGGATCACCACAAACCACACCTCAAATTTAAATTCCACTATATCACACATAATCGCATTAAGTTCATTTTCTACAAATTCGCACATCAAATACATCAAATCTCTTTTCCAAAAAGTCACAAATAATGTCATAAATGCAAATTAAAAGTTTGGAAGGAGTTCTTACCTCCGTTGTAGCTTTAACAACCGATTACGACACCGCAATTAATTACGGTTAAATTTTAGTTCACGTCGTCGCTTCGAAAACTAGCTCACTAGCACCGCAGCGTGGCAAGGAGCAACTTTTCCTTTGGTCACTTCTCGAATAGAAGCTTAGATCTAGAAGCAATGTAGAGGTTTATTTTTGATTTTTTTTTTTTTTGAAAAACACTAACACTTGTTGTTTTGTTTTCTTGAAACAGGGAAAGAAGGAAGAAAAGGAACAGGCGAGAATCAGCTTATGTTTCTCCTTTCTCTCGGTTCCATATATATATATATATATATATATATATATATATATAGCTTTTATATATATATATATATATATATATATATATATATATATATATATTAAGTTATAATATATTAAAATTAAAACCAACAAAACAAATATCTAACTTTATAGATATTTTTAAAAAGCATCGTTACACGTCATTTCTCAAATTACTTTTTAAAAAAAATATATACTATCGTCGCAACTCAATTGACAGATGAGTTTCTCAACAACAAGTGACATTTTAAAAAAACTGTCCGATATTAAATTTTTCGTAACATAATTAAATTATTCTCCGACAAATAATCTTAATTGGGTCTCAAAATATATATATTAAAATATATATAAATATTAAACATATTATTAACTCTAATAAAATATATTTTTGATATTTAATTCCCAAAATAAAATTCAATTGAAATGCCTAAGCAATTTAACTCAAAAATTCCTAAAATCGTATAAATTAGATGATTGATTTGTTGTCATACACGGGTCAAATACAAGTAATAATACGTAGATAGAGATAATAACTTAAGTTGTTTCGCAAGGACTTCTGATATAATAATATTAACCAAATTGAAAGTTAAAATTTGAAAGGGGTTTTTTTAGATTTTTGTTTGAACAAATTAGCAAAACGATTAATCCACTGATTCGAGTTTCAGACCTATCACAGATTGTATCAACGAGTTTAATTTCTAATTTGTGATTCTATCCATATTTGACTATAGAATTGATCAAACAAACGTTATCAACCCATTGAGAATTCGTTTTCTTTTACTAGATTAAGCATCACAGTATTACAATTAACGATCAAACGTCACAAAATTATAATTCAATTAATATAGAAACCGAATTCTGTCAAATGAATCTAATCAATCCTATTGAAATTCAAATTAAGCAATCAGAATAACAATAAAATCGAATAAAGAGAAATAGAATCATAATGCGAAATTAACATTATAACATGAATCTCAATGTGTTGATGAAACTCCGAAACAATGGATCAATCTAAGAAATTTAGCCTTCCATTAAATAAATAAAGAAATTTGTTTTTCAATCTCTTTCTCAATCTGAAAGCAGCATGTCTCAAATAGAAGAAAGCACTGAATATATTGTACTCGGTTTTTGGGCTTGTAAAACAAGTGGTCCACTACTTAAAATTAGTACAAAAGGCCAGATAACGAAATCTACAATTTAGGCTCCTTAAAGTTCAACATTAGGTTTTTATTCCAACACAAAAGTTGTGGCTCTGATTTTTAGCTTTCCAACGTCTGCTCGCATGCGTCAATCCGATATCTAAAGCTCAAGTTATGGCCTACAGAGCGAACAAGGGTCAATATGCAAATAATAAAATGAAAATTCAATTTTGACCCAAAGAAAATTAATCTAAGCTATAAAGAGCTTTTAAAATGTCATATTAAAAAACTAGAAACATGTGTCTAAATGCTTTGATCAATGAACAAGTATAGATAGATTGTAAATTGAACTTTTTTCCTTAATCTTCTGATTGATCTTTGTTTTATAGATAAAGAGAGGCTTGAAATATTCAATTTAAACTGAGTATAGCTGTTGGGAAGTTTTGCCAACTATCAATTGTTTTCTTTGAAATTATCTTCTTATTTGCATTTGTGTCTAGAATGTTCTTGTTCAAACCCAACACATTCTTCTTTGAATCTTGAAGGAAACTTCGACATGAAGCTTGAATTTTTCTGTTGGAATAGTGATGTGTTAGAATCATGCACAGCTGAAAGAACTCTTTGTTTGAGATTTACTTGAGTGTTTTCTGTAGTTGCTTACATGTCATCTTTGGGTCGTCTACCTATGAATTTTGTTAGTGTAGGACATGCATTTAGTTTTCTCAAATTGATCAATTATGTTTGTTGTCTTTTAATAAGACAACCATAGTGTTGTGCAATCATTCTATCATCAATCTTGTTTTACATTCCTTTGAGCAATCTTCCAAATTATTTTATTCTTCAGAAAAATAAAGGTGTTCTTGTCTTGTTGTGTATATGAGATGAGTCTAAAATTGACGATAAAAATAATTACATAATTTTGCATAAATATGCATATTTCAATATATCAGTAATTAATTTATTTTGATTTTGTCTAAATAAATACACTAAAAAAATTAATAATTAATAAGTTCAGAATCATAATTAACAAATATAATTAAATGTTTGATTATTCTAAAATTAAAACATTAACCGTTGTTACTAACCACGATGGAAAGAAAGGAAACAAACAAGAATTAAAGAAAAACGAAGAAGATATAAGAAACAAGCTACCTAAACGGCAGTTGCTGAAGTTATTGAATGTGACTTTTGCCTAACTAACTATCCTAAGAAAAAGGCTAACCAATTGTAACTAACTTAATAAGCTTCATCCTTTGTCTTCTTACACACGTCTCTAGACCTTTTTAGAGTACATTAGTAAGTTACTACTCCATTCCAATATATAAGAAAAAATGGATAATTTTTTTTATGTATTCGGTCTAAATATTTTCACTTTGTACTATTAGCTTCTATCTATCAACTAAAGCATTTTAAGTTCTCCAACTACATTCTAAACTAATATTACTAGCTTTACTATCTATACTACGTTTGATTATACATTGGGAGTATAAATTTCATTCAAATACTTCAATACAAACTCTTCTTAAATCCAACGCCATATTTAAATTTTGCTAAGACATGGCTAATACCATTCAACAATCATCTATGACAATCCGTATTTTCAATGGTGAAAATTATCATTTTTTGAATATATTTTATGATAGGACATTATAGATGAAGGGTTTATTATTATTATAGAAATTTCTACTCTTTACTCAGTCCAGAAAAAAAGAATTGAAGGAAAGTAAATAGAAAGTTTCATAGGTGTTTTTTTGTTTTTTTGCAATAAGCGGTGGTAGCTGACAAAAACTTTTCAACAATAATGGATTCTATAAGTGAAAAGAATTGTGGGGTACACTATATGAGGAGTTTCAAGGAAGTTATAAAGTACATTACATTAAACTTCTAATTCTAAGACATAAGTTTGAATTTATAACAATGAAGGAGTTTGAGACTCTAAAGGAGTACCAGTATATTATTAGTGCAAAAGATGTTTTAACACGATCCATTTATTGATGTTTTGATGATAACAAAGACAATTAAAACAAGTATCCCCTATGAATTAGAAGATATATATTTAAATTAATGATTATCTATATTAAGGTAGCATAAATTATAAGTTAGAGATAATAATTTAGAGTTTTTAACACAAATAATATTATTACACAATAAACAAGTAGTTATGTTTACTAATAGAGTAAGTCATGATATGACAATAAGAAACATTGCAACATACTTCTAATAATCAACAAACACTATAAATCATTCTATTTTATAGCACTTTTGTGAAAAACAACGCTATAAACCTTTGACATAGGGAATTTGTAACTCTTGCTTATTTACATTTTATAGCATTGTTTTGAATAAGTGCTATAAATCTCCATATACGGCTGAAATACTCTGCAAAACAACGAAACAACACAAAATTACGGAAAAAAACTTTCACTTAATCAAAGAAATAAGAACATAAATATTTAATTAAATCCAACAACACAAATAAAAAAACTATATCAAATAACTTCTTAAATGAACTAATGATTAAAGATAAATAACATTAAAAACAATGAAAAATATGCATATGAGCATAAGAATATTATTAGTTTTTTATTTTTTTATTTTTCTTTTAGAACCACCACCCCAAACCTAGAAGGATGTCATCCCATGAGCAACCCTAAGTAAGGTGATTTAATTAATGTCAGGTTTTTAACTTGTAATGTGACTAGTAACTGAAAGAAAAGGACAAGGCTCAAAGGAGCTATCAAAGGATAAAATTTTCATATGGTAGTTAGAAAGGCTCAAATGACCAAACAAAATTGTCTTAGTATATGCATAAATCACAAGTCATGCAAGTTAGAATTAGTGCAAGTTCTGAACGGATAACACATATTTGGATAACCGCACAACAAATAATTAAAGTGTTTAAGCTTCAAAACTCACAGGTAGGATAATAAGAGAGAGTGTGAACTATCTAAATGATGTCAAAATGTATGCATAAGTGAAACTAATCAAATTTAAACAATGAACGTGATTGGAAGATTATAATTTAAAACTCGAAATCACAAACAAATAACTTAAGATCAACTTTAAGTTGTTAAAAATTCTTCATCATAGTGCACGTTTACACACAATTAAAAAGAAACAAATTCAAATAACAAAAATAAAATTGGAGCTGTTGGTGAAGTCTCTTCTACATAGACTGTAGATTTTACTGATAAATTCATGTTTGATCCTATAATCTTAATAATAATTGATACTATTAGTTTTTAATACATACACATATGTTGATGTTTTATCTTAAATATATTTTAGAGATATTTTCTTCTCAAGAAGTTGTATTCAAATGAAAAAAAAAACTATTAAAAGACAAAATATAATAATAATTGTTACCAGTAGATCTAATACAACTACCAAAAAAAGAGGAAGGAAGAATAAATTAATTTTGGGATGTAGAAGAGGTGAAAGATATAAAGTAAAATCAACAATAACTTGTTCATACAAGGGTAAATGTTCATTCAAATTCAGATCAATACGGTTAAGGATTGGTGAAGGATGGAAAGTTAATATTTAGTTTGGAACACATAATCATGATTTAGTAGATACTTTAGATGGGAATTCATATTTGGGGCGTTTGAAAGAAGAGGAGCGAAAATTTGTTAATGAAATGACAAAGTATAAGATTGAACCAAGATTCATTTTAAGTGCGTGAAAAGATCTAACTAAAGATAATCTCACAGTTACCACCCAAATATATAAAATAAGGAGTACTTATTGATAATCTTTGAGAGATTCGTGCACATAAATGCATTAGTTATTGAAGTTAATACGAAGTAAAAATTATGTGCATTGGACAAGAACACGAGAAAATTCAGATGTTATGATAGACATATTTTAGATGCATCATACTTGTATAAAGTTGTTAAAAATCCAAAGCTAAAAGAATTTTGTGCTCTGCAATGCAACCATCTCAACATTCTACAAAGCAACTATGTTAAGGATCTACCAAGCAACATCTCAAGGATCTACAAAGAAACCATCTAATAACTATTTTCATACTTTTATTCATCAATATATTAATGATATAGTAGATGTTCTACTTGATGAAAAATATGGTTATCGCACAATTGGAGCATTTTAACTTGGAATGAAGGATATTGGCCTTTAGTTTGATCACATATGGACAACGCATGAGATCAATCTACATCGGGATCTTTATTCAAATGTTTTCTATGACAGTGTTGAAAACGTAAGGAACTCATTTAAGATATGTATTTTGGGTGTTCAAAAGCATTAAAAGTGGAGCCCTTTGTAAAAGCTCAGGTGCTCTAGAGTTCTGTCTAGAAGATGATGGATCAGCTTGTGCAAAAGATGATGGAACATCTAGATCAATAGGTGGCGTAGCAAGTTGAATATTAGGGAGGATCTGGGGATGTGAAACATGTAAATATCATTGATAATAGCTATATGAGACCTCACTCGGAAACATAGCTATAGGAAAAACACTCTGAACGGCCTGCATGCATGCCCTCAAGGTATTTTGTCCCTCTCAATCTATATTAGTTGGCATTGGAGGAATGTCACACGGAATGCACTGAATGCAACCAAACTATCAAAGATATCACTCTGGTAGATAAGGGACTAAAACTCTGCACAAACAAAGGTAGCCCAAGTACATTGCCTTCGGCTCAAAAGGATTATTGATCGAGTCATCATCGTATGGTGTGAATACTACACCCTCAAGCAAAAAGGCATTAAGCCTCAACTAATATGTCATCAATCAACCTTTGACAACATGTTTGGCGGTCCACCTAAGGGCTTTGGGATATGTTCAAGAACACTTCCATTGTTCCCCTAATTACATATTTTAGAAGACTGTCCGTAAATCTAGCACTGCATCAAAAATAAAAGAAAATTTAGCAAATTAAAAATATTTATGTTAATATTTGTTTCTTCTTTTGTTGTCTCCACTTAGGGTTGGACAACGGGCGGGTACGGGCGATTTCAGGTCCAAATTTTAGATTCAGCCAAAACTACGAGTGGTGCTCTGAGACTCATTCCCGACCATTTAGACATAGGGTTTGTGCAAGTCTCGGGTTATGCGGATTTTTAGGTGGGTAAATTTGAGTTGGACTATTGGACCATTTTAAATTTCTCAAGTTCTAATTTATTTGTTTTTTGTAAAATTAAGTTGAGTTTTTATTTTATTTTATGGATCCTTAGACACTACTAGCTTATTAAACATTAATAACAATTTTTATGTTTTAAATTGTTAATTTTAGTCAAATAAATTGTTAAATAATTCCTTCATCTTTAGACTATTTTTGTTCCATTTTTTCTTTTGAGCATTGAACTTGTAAACTATTCAAAATAGTCTCATTTTAACTTACTCTAATTTAGTCTCACTTTAAAAATGATTATTTATCTTTCAAATTTATTTTGTCCCATTTTTACCTTGCTAATGAGCTTTACAAAATTAAACATGACACCATACATCAACAACAAAGTTTTAAGCTTTAAATTGTACAACATATCAATTTAAATGTACAAATAAAATATTAAGTTCTTCAAAACTGTAAACAAATTTAAAAATGTCAACAATCAACCTGCAGAAACAAAGAAATCAAATTTAAAATTAGAATTCAAATTTACTAAGAAAGAAAACATATTGAAAAAGTGAATACCATAAAATCTCATTATTCGCGAAACAAAGAAATTTTAAGATCAAATTAGAAAGATTCAAGATTAAAAACTATATCAACTTATTATTACCATCATTAGCTATGTAATTTCTATTCAGAAAAATTATTCCATCTACATAGACATATTAAAAAAATATGCATTAAAAAAACAAGAACATCTTAATGGTGGAAGTAGAAAACCAAAACCTAAAAACCCTAAATCTTAAACCAAAACATAGAAACCAAACCAAAGGTCATATGTCCTAAGGAATAAGACATCATAACCCTAAAAATAACATTAAATCTTAGAACAAAACACAAAATAATAACCCTAAATCTTTAAATAAAACACAGAAAAATAATCCTAAATCAAAAAACAAAACACAAAAAAAACAGTAATACTTAAACCAAAACCCATATACGCTACGTAATAAGACGCCATAACCCTAAAAATAACCATCAATAAACATAAAAGACTTAACAATACCGTGTTGATGTGTGACTGTAACCCTTCCTTCACTCCAATAAGTTTATCCGATTACAAATCGCTAATTTTGAAGAGAAAAAAAGATTAAAAAAAATCACTAAAAAAACAAGGAGTAAGTTTAAAGATGTGCAAATGAGAGACACAGAGAAAAGAGAAGGAGAATCTACTTGGGAGCTTGGTTCTCTTTTGAGAGTGGAAATGATGGCTCTCATGAGGGAAGTATTATTATTATTATTATTATTATTATTATTATTATTATTATTATTATTATTCATATTTGTTGGTACAAAGAACCTACCACATAGAGCAATGTACAAAAAAGTCATGGTATCATTTAGTGTGATGACCATCTCCCCAAATGACATGTGAAACAAGTTAATCTCTTTATGACACCTTTCTACAATACAAATATAAGACTAGCGATGGTCATCGTCACATAAGTCAAAGACAAGTGCATCAATTCGAATTCTTGAATCCAGTGCTCTACAATATTAAGTACCTCTACTTTAGTATATTTTTTCAATTTCAGATCATCTATGATCACCTTCAATGGATCACAGTCTTGCAAGTAATTAAAAAACATAAATAACATAACATTAAAATAATGTATTAAATTTCATTAAAAAAATGTACTAAATATAATATACTTATTCTTAATTAAAAAACTTAATTAATTAAGTTATTCCTCTCCTTCTGATATCTTACAAGCCATATGGTGTTCGTATTGTATCAACAACTATGTGACAAAAGGTTCTTCAGGGAACCCATGTCGATGAACCTAATCTTCAGTTGCTTGCTCCTCCGCTTCCTCAAATGCCTTATGGTCCATCTGCTCATAATCATGACAATATACTTTCTCATGCTCTTGATGATCAATATGCTTAGGCTCCTACATCTGCACAGGCTCCTGAACATCCTCATCAAGTTCTTGAGACCTTAAACCACGCCTACAACAATGTTGACAGGGTGGACGTTAGCCTCATACATTCGTTGATTAGATGTCTTAAGTGGAACTTTTTCATCTCAATCGCCTAGATTACGAACGATAATGCAAATGATTTATCCATTTACGTCTCTCGTCCTAGCAACTGATACAAAAATAATAAAAATAAAATAAAAAAACAAATAATTTTGAAACTTTCGGAACAAATAAATCTGGAAGTTTCAATATTTTGAAAGTTTTAAAAATTTCATTTTTCTGAAAGTTTGTAAATTTGGAACTTTTAACATGGATGAAATTTTTGAAAGTTGTTTATCGAATTTTTGTTTTTTTTAAAGTTTCGTATAAATCTAAAAATTTATGTTTCAAAGTACTCGAAATTTTCTAAAAAATCAGGAAAATAGTATTTCGGATGTTTTGAAATGAGCGAAACTTTTGAAAAGTTATTGAAAAACTAGAAAATTACATTTTGGAAGTTTGAAACTTAACAAAAAAATTTGAAAATTTCACTTGTGATTCTAAAATTTCGAAAAATTTGAATTGTTTAAAATATTTTCAGAGATTTTAAAAGTTTAGAATAAGTTAATGAAGAAGTGAAGTGAAAACAAAAATCAACTTTTAAATTTTAAAAAGGTGGGAAGTATTGATAGGTGGTAAGTGTTTGATTTCTGAATATTATATACATTGCCTCAACAAAACAAATCCAAATATAGGTCCGGTTCTCATTGTTTCGATAGCCAATACCGCACCTTAGTTTCTCTAGCTTGAAATACTCCCAGTGAACCATCTAAGAACTATTATGTGAAAAAATATCACACGTAAAAGATGAAGCTAGGGTGTGTTTTTGGTTTAATTCTTATAAAAAAAAAATCTCATGTTGTACATGTTTCAGCAAATAGGTATTTCTATCACAAACACGCCAGATGGAAATAAATCGCAAATATTTTTATGTAAAGGATCATTTTGGTCCCTTGTACATTCTTAAAGACCTATTTTAGTATTTAAGAAAAATAAAAGCACTTTTAGTTTCTAAGAAAAATAAATTAGATTAAATTAGTTTTTATGCAAACCACAGTTAAAAAATTGTTTTTTTTTTTTTGTAACTTGTTCGATGACTCATCAACTTGATTCTCTCACGTATAATTTCTATTAAAAAATAAAAATTAAGTCCTTGGCAATAATTAACAATAGAGAATTAAGTCTCTGACAATAATTAAATGAACAATTTAATCCCTACAAAAAAATATTCACTAAATTATAATATAACTTAAAAAACAACACCGATAATATCCAAATTAAACCATAACGGTATCTAAAATGATCCAAAATATAAGATATAAAAAAAAAAGGTATCAGCATGTACCAAAATCAAATATATGTGTATCCACATGTACCAAAACAAAATATCCAAAAAAAATGCTCAAAACAAAAATATATGTGAATCATAGTTGATAGTTGAAATGACATATCTATGTACATGGTGGTATCTTGATTCCATGATTAGTTACTTTCTTGACTCTATTCCTCTTGACATATCTCGGTTTTGGAGGTCTTTTCATAATGTCCACTTTCTCCGCACTTTGGAGAAGTCACTTTGTACCTCTTTTTAATTTTGTTTTGTTGATTGTCAAACATATCTTCTAATACAGAGTATTTCCTCCTACGCTTCTTTGGTCTATCAATTGGTCTTTTTAGCTTTAGTGGTTCTGGTTTTGGGTGGTTAGTGATAACCCAATATTCTTTGTTGTTGACAGGCTGAATGTAGTGCTCATAAGTAGCATTCAATGCATCCATTGTTAGCCACTTATGCACATGATTCTAAGGCCTCTCATTCAAATATGCTAGAGCTACAATGGCATGTTCACAAGGCATGCCTATCATCTGCCACAGTTGACAAGTGCAAGTACATATTTTATGTTGACTCCAATTGATGACTTGTATCTATGAACCTCAAATTGGCCATCTTCACCTGTCGAGGTAGGTGTCCATTTATTACTCTCTACATTCAATTTGTCAATTCAGTTGTTTTTAACCGGTGGTAGTATCCATTTACATATGGTTAAGAACCTTTTAAGGGATGACATCATCCTCATCAAATAACACATCAACTCTTCTAACATTGTTAAAATATATTTCTCTATGTACTTGACAATCTTATTGTTCCAGACTTCACACATGTTGTTGGTCATGTTATCCAACTTAGGATAATGACTATAGTAGGCATTCACCCATGTTGTGGGGTCAATGTTGTTTAAGTAACTATATGCTCGTTCATTTAGTATTTTCAATCTCTCCATATATGCTTTAAACTCTAGTTTAGTAGTGTTTTTTGAACATTGCCACACAATGACACACAATTCCTTGTCCTTCCATTGCTTGATTAAATTCCTCCAAATATGCAACACCGAATTTCTATGTCAAGCATGTGGCATAACTTCCTTCAATGTAGGTAATAGTCCTTGTAAACACAACACAATGACATTATATTTTCATGCACATGCATTTTCATGCAACATCAATTTATCTTTTGTTGATCTGATATGAAGTTTCACCCATATTTGACATGGTCTCCTATATCACTTTCTAATAGAGTTAAGAACCATTTCCAATTTATTTTTTTGTCTCAACATATACCACAACATATGCAATCACATAAAATTGATTATTTGCATCTTGACCAACCACTAATAAGAGTTGTCCCCCATAATATCCTTTCAAAAAGCAGCCATCAAGCCCAATGAAAGGCCTACACCCAACTTTGAAACCTATCTTGCATGCATCTAGGAACAAAGTGCAACCCATGGGCAGGCCTCAACTTTGCAAACAGCCGTAACACATTCCTTATCATTATTATTCCACTTAAATTGTCTTCCAAGGGCAATGTTGTAGTCGTTAAAAGGATTTTTAAAATCAATCAATTTAGTAAATTTCATCCCAAGTTCTAGAGTAACTTCACCAAACATAGAATTTGGTTTACACAAGGGGAACACATACATTGGTTTCCCTTCATCGTCTGTAAATTTTGGAGTCTTAATCTCCTTAAAGTATACGTATTGGCCTCAAATGATGCTTGATCATTATCTTCATTGTGTGACTCATTTGTCGAGACACTTTTACCATTTTATCATGCAATTCATCATAATTGGTCATCTGAAAAAATTAAGGAGAAAAAAAATTTATGAGACATCTGGAAAAAAAAATAATTGACCATGAGATTGACAATAAATAAGTTGTATATAAGAATTTTAAGTTGTAAATTAATAAAAAAAAATATTGAAGAGAGGTGCATCAGTTGCAAAATCCATTAAAGAGAATGACGAATTGAGCTTTTTGGAATATGAGGTAATTAATCGTATTACACATACTAATTTTATGTTTATGTACTCTTTGTGTTTCATTTGTGCATTAGAACATTGTGATCATATTCTTATCCAACTAATTTCTTCTAATTTGTTGACCTAATTTGTGTTTGTCACTTAAATTTGAATAAGAAATTCACATAAAATAACAAAGAACAAAAAAAAAACGACAACATGAAAAATTAAGAACCGAGAATCCCATCAACGATAAAAAAAAATATCTACAAATTGCAAAGGCCAAATAAAAAATTCACATAAAATAGCAACAACAATGCAAAAATCGCATGAATAGTACATGAAATTGCACCTTCAAAAACGCGAGCAAGAAGAATAATAACGCACCTTCAGAAATACGAGGGCGAAGAAGAAAAACGTAAGAAAGTAGAAGAAAATGTAGTTTCTAAAATAAACGACATAAATGACATAAGTCACACCTTCAGAATCGCATACCACTATGGAATCAAAAGGTTTCTATCTTAAACTCGTGGTTTCTCTAGATGAACTAAGAACTAAATTGTCCCAAATTATTTTCCTTAAGGACTGAAATGGGTTTGTAATTTTTTAAGGGACTTAATTAGATCTTCCAAAATTTCCTAGGGACTAATTTGGTCTGGTTTATTTTTCTTAGGAACTAAAAAGTGTTTTTATTTTTCTCAAGAACTAAATTGGGTCTCTCAAAAATTCTCAAGGACCAAAATGGGTCTTTACTCTATTTTTAAAATATACTATTTCCATCTCATTATAATTGACCTATTTATAAAAAAAATTATCCTAAAATAAATTATCATTTTAATTTTCAATGCACTTTTTTTTCATGATACCCTTTAATTAATATTAGGGTTAAATAATTTTTTGATCCCTATAAATATACCATATTTCATTTGTAGTTCATCTAAAAAATTTCTTCAAATAATAGTTCCTCAAATATTTTCAATTAACAATTTTGGTCACCGAAACCAATTCTTGTGTATCGTCTAAATTTTTTAATAATTTTTTGTATGCATGTTTAAAACATTATAAGAATATCTTCCACAAAAATTTAGAATTTTTTAACGGTGGATGAATTAAATATGATATTTTAAGTTTTTAGTGCTTTAAAATTCATATTTAATTAATCTTTTGTTAAGAAATTCTAAATATTTTAAGGAGAGATTATTATAATGTTATAAACATGCCTGTAAAAATCCATTAAAAATTTTGAATGGTACACATGAGCTGTCTAAATAGTAGGGACTAAAATTGTTAGTTAAAAATATTTGAGGGACTATTTTGTTTGAAGAAAAATTTTAGAGGAACTAAAAATAAAATATGGCATATTTATAGCGATCAAAATCTTATTTAACCCTTAATATTACTTGTATCATTTTCAACGCAAAATCTTTCACTATGCATTTATAATATTGATAATGAATCAATACTTAACAAAAATAATGTAGTATAAGTAGTATTATCTTCACTTTTTTTAATGCGTGTTAAATGACCAAATGACTCGGTTATTATGAGACGGTGAGAATAATATTTAAGAATGGTAAAGAATATTATCATAATTTTGCAAAACGAAAATTGGCAAGTGTAGTGACTTGGAGTAAGAACATCGATGAAGAAAAGTTGATTACGTGTATAAAATAAAGAACAAATAGGATGAAGCTACATAAGTGATAACAATTAGCAACAATATGGAGCATTCGGGGTTGGGTTGTTCAAGTGATTTGAGTTAAGAGTTGAATGCTAATTTGGTGGTTGGGGTGAGTGGGGAGTTATGGTTGGAGTGATAAGGAGGTTGCAGGTTCGATCTTCACCTAACAAAATAAAGACAATAATAATTACTAATATTGGACGTTGCAATACAAAAAGAAAAAAAAAAAAAAAGAGTTGAATGAGAGAAAAAAGTCAAAAGACCAAAATTCAAACCCTAAGGAAGTGTAAAAATGTTAACTTAACTAGTTACTAATATTTGCCAATAAAAAAAATATGGAGCACTACTAGTATATCGGGACGGGCCAACTTAGGTGGCCAAGTCGAAAGTAACACCGCCTCGCCATTTGATTGGTTGGAGTGATTGTGGGCTTGTCAGTCAAAAATACTTTTTATTTTATTTTAATATTTTATTAACATAATAAATGCAACCATAATAAATCAACAAAGCTAAATACAAAAATAAAGTCATTACTAGTATAAAAATTTTTCAATAAATTCATCAATATTAAACAATTCCAAAAAATATATTACAATTTACTTACTATGTATACTAATAAATAAAAAATTATAAAATTTAATATAGAGTTTAACTCTGTATTCGGAACATGATATTATATGTTCTCACCTTGATAATGTATGAATACACTCATTAAAGTTATATAGTTCAATATTTTATCCTTGCACATAAAACTCATATACTTTTTTAATTTGAGTTGAAATTTTTAATTGGATTTGGTAAATCAATGGGCCACTTTGAGTTTCGTTGAGTTAGTAAAAATAAAAAATTTTAAAAAAATTATCTTGGTCCGACAGTTCAATCTGCTTCTCCCCATTTTCGTCAAATTTTTCAGTAGATTACATAGGGCGAACTAACTTAGATAGGTGGATACAAGTCTTCAACCCGGCCTACCTAAAATGATTGGCAAAAGAGACTTTTCAACGGATTTGACTCATTTGTCATCTGTATATAAAAATTATCCGCCCCTTAAAATTCAAGATGACAATGCATAGTGGTTATATCAAATTCTTTCATAATTTAAGTGTAAATAGTTTAAGGATTAGTGGTGAACTATGATTTCTTTAACATATTTAAATTTTTTTTTTTTAACTTTTAAGTAAAAAAATAAATTTGTGTAATCCGAATTGGTTAGAAAAATCCGTTACCTACCAAAGGACAAGTTTGAGAAACAAGATTTGAGTATGGAAAGTTAGCTTTTGGACGCACCCAGATTCCGTAACTTTGTTGAACATGTTCCCTCTTATATTGATCATGGATAAGACCTACAAAACTAATAAGTATAGGTTACAATTGTTTGAAATTGTTGGTGTAACTTCAACTGGGTTGACATTTCATGTTGCATTTGCTTATATGGATTCTGAATGTCAAGACAACTTTTGTTGGGCATTGGAGAAGTTAAAAGAGTTGTTTGTTTCAAACACCTTATTTTCTCAAGTGATTGTGACTGACAAAGAACTTGCTTTAATGAATGCAATTGGAGTTGTATTTCCATCTTCAACAAATTTACTTTCTCAACTTCATATTAACAAAAATGTTGGAGCCAAATACAAACAATATATATTAAAGAAAGATATGCAGGAACCCATTCTTGAGTTGTGGAGGAAAATTGTTTATTGTTCTGAAGAGAAGGAGTATGAAGAGCTTTTGCAAATGTTTAAGCAAACATGTGTTGATAATATTATTTTCTTTGACTATGTCTGAGACACATGGTTGAATCCTCATAAGGAAAGATTTGTTGAAGTATGGACCAATCGAGTATTGCATCTAGGAAATACTACGACTAATAGGTACATCATTAAAACCTTGCATTTTGTATTATATTTATGCTTATATAGGATTAAACATGCATGATATAATTTTTATTGAAATAATATAAAATATTTTTTTTGTTTGAATATTAGGGTTGAGTCTGCTCATTGGTCATTGAAGAAATTTTTGGAACACAGTAAATGAGATTTCTGTAAGGCATGGAATGGTATGAATGACATGTTGAAGTTCCAAATTATTAAGATAAAAGGTTCATTTGAGATAAGTAAGGGCCACAAAAAGCATATACACAACAATCCATTCTATGAGAAATTGACTTGAGTTGTATCCAAGAAAGCCTTAGCTGATATTGTTCATGAATACAAGAGAGTCAGCTATGTCGGTAACGACAAAGGTGCGTGTTGTTGTATACTTAGAAACACTCGTGGATTATCTTGTGCATGTGAGTTGGCACGATACAAGCTGGAAGGTGTTCTAATCCCATTAGATGTTGTTCATATACATTGAAGGAAATTAACCATGAATAGTGATCAAGAGGAAGAAAAGTTGGCAAATGATTCAAAGTTGGACATTGTAACACCCCGTTTTTCAAAGCGAGGGTATATTTTTTTTCTCAAAAGTAATTAAAAACGAACTAAGAAAATAAATCAGGAAAATGTCTTTGGATAAATAATTGAGTCATTATGATTTACAAGCAGCGGAAAATTCACTCAATTTAAAATTCAAACCCATTAAAACACCAACAAAAGGTAAATGTAACCCATTGAAAATAACATGTCAAGATATTAGTATAAGTACAGTTTTCCAAACTAAAAATACTCCAATCCAAAAAGAAGGACACCTAGTTCCTATACATCATCCTAATCTGATCATCCTACCAAAAAGCTATACACCCTGAGTATCTCCACGCGCCCCGTGAGATCCTCCTAATGTAACTGCAATCACGCGTTCCCATCTCCATTCCCGTCCGTAGGGTACGAACCGGTAGGATCGTCCTGACTCTCATCTGAGGGCAAAGCCCAGATTTCCACAATAATTTGTAAAGGTCACCAACCGAAAATAACAGATAACACATAACATTTAAGTTTTAAATGCACAAAATAACCTTTCAACTAAGCATGCACCTTAAAAGGATTTTCCATATGCTAAAAGTTCATATAATGCTTGTCAATTAACAATGAACTCAAAATGAAGTTCTCAAACCATTAAGTAATACATAACTGACCAAAGCATTGATAAATCAATTGAGAAATCGATTATCTAACTCAAAATAAGTACTTTTGCTGAGGAAGTTAACTTAAACGGTTTTCAAAACAAAATATTAAGTAACCGAGACATTAAGAGATTCCCCCTCCTTAACGTCCAGTTAACTTAAACGGTTTTCAAAACAAAATATTAAGTAACCGAGACATTAAGAGGTTCCCCCTCCTTAACGTCCAGTTAACTTAAACGGTTTTCAAAACAAAATATTAAGTAACCGAGACATTAAGAGATTCCCCCTCCTTAACGTCCAGTTAACTTAAACGGTTTTCAAAACAAAATATTAAGTAACCGAGACATTAAGAGATTCCCCCTCCTTAACGTCCAGTTAACTTAAACGGTTTTCAAAACAAAATATTAAGTAACCGAGACATTAAGAGATTCCCCATTCTTAACGCCCAGTTTACTTAAACGGTTTTCAAAACAAAATATTAAGTAACCGAGACATTAAGAGATTCCCCATTCTTAACGCCCAGTTTACTTAAACGGTTTTCAAAACAAAATATTAAGTAACCGAGACATTAAGAGATTCCCCCTCCTTAACGTCCAGTTAACTTAAACGGTTTTCAAAACAAAATATTAAGTAACCGAGACATTAAGAGATTCCCCCTCCTTAACGTCCAGTTAACTTAAACGGTTTTCAAAACAAAATATTAAGTAACCGAGACATTAAGAGGTTCCCCCTCCTTAACGTCCAGTTAACTTAAACGGTTTTCAAAACAAAATGTTAAGTAACCGAGACATTAAGAGATTCCCCCTCCTTAACGTCCAGTTAACTTAAACGGTTTTCAAAACAAAATGTTAAGTAACCGAGACATTAAGAGATTCCCCATTCTTAACGCCCAGTTTACTTAAACGGTTTTCAAAACAAAATATTAAGTAACCGAGACATTAAGAGATTCCCCATTCTTAACGCCCAGTTTACTTAAACGGTTTTCAAAACAAAATATTAAGTAACCGAGACATTAAGAGATTCCCCATTCTTAACGCCCAGTTTACTTAAACGGTTTTCAAAACAAAATATTAAGTAACCGAGACATTAAGAGATTCCCCATTCTTAACGCCCAGTTTACTTAAACGGTTTTCAAAACAAAATATTAAGTAACCGAGACATTAAGAGATTCCCCCTCCTTAACGTCCAGTTAACTTAAACGGTTTTCAAAACAAAATGTTAAGTAACCGAGACATTAAGAGATTCCCCCTCCTTAACGTCCAGTTAACTTAAACGGTTTTCAAAACAAAATATTAAGTAACCGAGACATTAAGAGATTCCCCCTCCTTAACGTCCAGTTAACTTAAACGGTTTTCAAAACAAAATATTAAGTAACCGAGACATTAAGAGATTCCCCATTCTTAACGCCCAGTTTACTTAAACGGTTTTCAAAACAAAATATTAAGTAACCGAGACATTAAGAGATTCCCCATTCTTAACGCCCAGTTTACTTAAACGGTTTTCAAAACAAAATGTTAAGTAACCGAGACATTAAGAGATTCCCCATTCTTAACGCCCAGTTAACTTAAACGATTTTTCTTTAAAACAAAATATTAAGTAACCGAGACATTAAGAGATTCCCCATTCTTAACGCCCAGTTTACTTAAACGGTTTTTAAAACAAAATATTAAGTAACCGAGGCATTAAGAGGTTCCCCCTCCTTAACGTCCAGTTAACTTAAACGGTTTTCAAAACAAAATATTAAGTAACCGAGACATTAAGAGATTCCCCATTCTTAACGCCCAGTTAACTTAAACGATTTTTCTTTAAAACAAAATATTAAGTAACCGAGACATTAAGAGATTCCCCCTCCTTAACGTCCAGTTAACTTAAACGGTTTTCAAAACAAAATATTAAGTAACCGAGACATTAAGAGATTCCCCATTCTTAACGCCCAGTTAACTTAAACGATTTTTCTTTAAAACAAAATATTAAGTAACCGAGACATTAAGAGATTCCCCATTCTTAACGCCCAGTTAACTTAAACGATTTTTCACGAACAAACGCACATTAAGTAAACGAGACATTAAGAGATTCCCCATTCTTAATACTCATTTAACTTAATGGTTTTCAAATTCCACACAAAACAAACTCAAACAAATTCTCACATCAAAACATATCAATTCATTTATTCACAAATCCAACCATACACATATCAAATTTCATTTACTCATAATCACACACAATGACATTCAAATTCATTTACCACGAAACATTCATCACTATAAACAAAACCTAACTCTAAGGTTTTACCCATAACGCCCTAGTTTCGTTTTTCCCCAAATCGATACATTTAACCCTAACAAATTCCTTCCCACACAACTACAGGTAAGTCCCTAATGCAAGCTAGAAGTTTGGAAGGAGCCCTTACCTCAACGTTAGCTTTAACGGACGTTTCCGGTACCGTGAGTAATTCCGGTAAAATCTCCGCTCGCAACTTCGCCTCCAAATAGGTCCCCTAGCACCGTAGCGTGGTAGTGAGCAACCTTCCCTTCTGACTCTTCGCGAAACGAAGCTTGGATCTTGAAGAAACGGAGAGGTTTGTGTTTGGATCTCAAAAACCGTTTTTCTTCGTTTTCGAAACAAAGGGGAAGAATGGAGTTGCAAAAACCTTGATCTAACTCTCCCCCAACCTTGGGTTACTAGTTTTGAAGAAAAGAAAGCGACGAAACTGAAAATGGGAGAAAGGAGGGAAAAGCTTCGCGGTCGAACAGAGGAAGGAGATGGAAAATTCTAATTTTCCTTCCTTTCTTTTTCTTTCCTTTCTTTTTCCTTTCTTCCTTTTTCCTTCCTTCCTTTATATACTATTTTCTTTTCCTTTTCCTTCCTTCTAGTTTTCCTTTCTTTTTCCCTCCAAACAAACATATATAAATATAATAAATATAACTTAACAAATATCTCAAAATCTAGATATTTATTAAATTACCGTTTCACCCGAACCGCCTTAAATTAACCGTAAAGTATTTTCCGCAGTTAAATTCAATTTATTTATCGACGAGAAATTCTAATTGGCATCGAAATATCTTTTTGATTAGAAAACTCCAAAATATTATTAACTTTGGCTTAAAAGCCTCCGAGCCAAAATCCAAAATATACCAAAAATACATAAAAGGGTACTTTAAAATTACGGGTCTTACAGACATTACATTGGAGATGAATATAATTTAGAAAACACAGAAAACACTTAATGTTGTTGGAAGGAGGGAATTAAAGAGCAAGTTACGTGAAATAACATATCAAAAGACAACATCAATGTGTGCACCACTGGATAAGATCAAAACAAAAAGTGGTGCTAAGAGGAAAAAAGGCAATAAGCAGAAGGGATTTGACGTATATCACAACCCTTCAAACTTTGAGCATGTTGATACTCAAGTCTCCCAGCAAGCATCCGAACAACTCTATCAGCAAGCACCTATGACGAGTCAAGTTAGAAAATATTTCGATGAATTTCCTCATTTAATTCATCCATATATTAAAGACATAGTTAATGTTAAAGCAGATGAAAACTGTGGATATCGTGTTATTGCTGCTTTACTTGGTCATAGTGAAGAATACTGGAAATTTCAAATATGAAATTTCCAATAAATTTTTTTTTTTATCAGTACTCACTTTTTTGGAAATTTCAATTCTGGAGGTATGAGTGAATTTTTTGATTTTTACTGTTTTATTAAGAGTATTTTGGGTATTTCAACCAAAAAAATTTAAATGAGAGATATATGATTAATTGGGAAGTACAAAAGACAACTTTTTTGAGTATGTTTTCACGTGAGACTTTTTTTGGCCCAATTGAGACTTTCTTGGCCCAATCGAAAAAGACTGAAGTCTACTATAGGCTATTCCGATGTCGGTCAGATAGTCCATTTTACTAATTCTACCTAAATTTTTAACTATTGTGTAGGTAATGGTCTAATTTTTAAAAAAAAATTCAAAGTGACTTTATTTTCAAGATGTACCTCATCTTAGCCCCTTAGACTTGGCGTCTTGAAGAGAGGAATAAATTTGAGATGTGAAGTCACCACGTTGCTACATACGTGTTTCAAATACAAATAGTGTATCGTCTACAGAATATCAGTCTCTCTTGTATAATTGTATTTATGTTAAAATTGATGTTTGAATAACACCACTTTAAGATTAATTTCATTTTGTTGAATTTTGTTTTTTTCTTGATGTGATGGTTAACTTCTATTTTATATATTTATATTAGAGTAGAATATACATACTATAATCAATGAAGGTTAGTTTTCGTTACTAATAAATTGATTTACATATAAGATTGTGAGTTTTACCTTTACTGTCATGTAAAGTAATTTTTAGTGAGTGATTTGGAATTTTGATTAACTCCAATGTAAAATCTCTTCAATGAATAATCAATAATCTTAAAGGGCTCTTTAATTTAATTTATCTAAATTTTTGTAATAAAATAAAAATATCCAAATTATATGTATTTTTCAAGAAAAATGAATTTTTTTTTCTTCATATTGACCGGAGTTACTATGAATAAATTATTGAGATGGCTTTTTCTAATCTAATAATAATGTGGCTCCGCGTGACTGAAATTTGATGATAACTAAAAGCCTTACAACTTGAATACGACGACGACACGTAGTTCTGTCAAAGAAAAAGACGACGACACGTAGTTCTGTCAAAAAAGACGACGACGCGTAGTTTACGAATTGGTGAAAAAATCTTATTGAATCTGACATACAACCAAATTATAAATTATTAGATACTACTCCCTCGGTGTTGCACCGTCCTACAAAAATTGTGTACATATATTAAGTAATATAGTAATTAGAAGAAAAAATAATATATTTTATTAAATTATCTATTTTAATTATTAATAGATTTTTTATTATTATTAATATAAAATATATTAACATTTTAAAAGTCATATATACAATAACTATTTTAAGATTATATAAAAACAAGAGTTAAAATTATTTTGAAAATTATAAATATTATTTTAAGATATTATTTTAGTTAAAATGATATGAAAAAGTACTTATTTGTAAAAAAAGAACTTTCTGACGATGAAAATTATCCATGTTTTCTTTTCTTATTTTTCTTTTAAATTTAAACAATATTTTCCATCTATTTTTCATGTTACTTTGACTGTCTTTAATTTATTTTACTGCAGGTCAATGAAATTTATTTATATGTAGAATTTATTTAATTAATAAAATGTTCAAATTATTAGATTAAATATAATATTTCGAGCTTGAATTTAGAATATTATATTTGTGTGTAAATATTTTATCTAAGATTAAAATAAATTTATTTATATTTGGAACTTTTTGTATTTAATATGTAGATAATAATTATTATGAAATATATGCTATCGAGTGTCGCTTAAGAAGTCCAAATTATTTTTAATTATTTGTTATTGAAAATTTAAAATAAAAAATGATATTTTAATTTTAAAAAAAAGACGTCATAATTTACAAAACATTATTAAAGAGATTTATATTTATTTGTTTAATGATATTAATAGAGATTAAATTTACAGTATTATTTTTATAATCCGTAGAAATGGTTTACACATGAGAGAAGGGATAAAGAATAATACTTATATAAAAATGAAAGAAGAAGTATATTAATGTTTATATCAAATATATCCGTTGTATTTTATTTTATATAGTTGTAATAAATTAATTATTTGTCTTTTTTTATTTAGATTTTTAAATAAATAAAGAATCGTTTAAAAGTATTTTATATCCTGTTTTCTTATTTACCTTCATTTAAAAAGATATTGATATGTAATAAAATGTTGATGTGGCAAGTAACACATGAATTAATAATGATATAAAAACAGGGCTATTCCCCCAACAACAGTAGGAAAGAAATTAAAAACTTTTAGGATAGACAACAACATTCTATCAACCTATAAAGCAAATGATGCAAAAATTGGGAACAAAATTCAAATGTTACGTCGGCACTAGAAAATATGCAACCTAAATTTAAATAAAGGGATTACAACGATTCATTTCACAAAAGATATATTAGAAATGTTGTAACATCTTAAATTTTATATTACACTGTTTATTTTATTAAAAAAAATTACTTTTTAATCATTAAATTGACATTTAATTGTTTTAGAATTTATGTGAATGATATTAAAATCATGTTGGTTTAAAACATAATGACTCTTAATTTTAGTGATTACAAAATGAACAATTTGTTATTTAATGTGTGCTTCAAATGTGCAAATCTTGTTGTGACCCTCTTAAAGCATTATCATGTCACGAGTAATGAGTATGTTTGATGTTAAAGATAATGTTCAAAACAATACTCCGACTCCGAAGAAGCACAATTGTTGTTCATATGCCTTTTGTAAAAAGTTTGAGATGAGCATCATTTCTCTAATAAAAATACTTAATCTAAGGAACCCATACTCTAGTTAAAGTCTTTATATAAATACTAGGTACTAGAAGAAGTATCAAGTCAAAGTAATCATGTGGAACCAAGCATTCGCCGTGACCAAGAAAGTTAGCATCTTTCGAAAGTGGCAACAACAACAACAACAACAGATAAAATTTGAATTTAGTAATAGTCGTACATGTCAGTACTAGGTACTACCAACTATGCTCATAGAGAACATAGATAAGAGAAATAGAGAGATAAAGGGAACACAATTATTTTTTTCTAGTTCACAATAGAGGGTTGCTGCATCTAATATTCCCTTTACAGAGAGATTTTGCTTCAATACAGTTGATGACTTGATCTACAATTTCAATAATAGTATACAAATATTGTTTACTCTATTTCTTCAAGCTTTGAGTGTTCTTCTCTAGCCTCTCCATACTACCACCGTTAGAACCCTTCTTCAACATTATGGTAGCCTATCGTTGAGGTTCATAAGTGTTGTTGTACCTCTTCAGATACCTCTTAAGGGTGAGAGAATTATTGTCACTATCGAGTTGATTTACATCAGTTCTAGTTTGTGTCTAAATTGACACAAAGTCTATTTATGATATTCTAAGTCTCATTGAAATGATGTTAGATATCAAATCTTATGTTAGTCCAAGTGTATGAAAACACTTTGAATGATTTACATCAATTCTAAATAACTCTCTACGGAAATGATCTTTCATTCATACTTTTCTTTTGATATGTGCTTGGCTTTTTCAGAATTCTTTCTTTAATACATTGCCTTTTTTGTTTATAATCTCTCACACACTCGATTTACTGAACCATTTCTTCTTAAATAGAAAGAAGAAGTGTATGTTGAGAATGTTACCGTTGGAGATCTTTAATCACCACTTAAGATAGATCAGTTTTTATGATGTATCTATATATATCTTCATGATTGATTATAAGCATCTTCAATTTAAGAAGAAAGATCTTAGAAGATGTTACTATCAAAGGATATCACAAAGACTTCCAAACAATTAACATATTCAAGATGTTGAATAGAGGATTAACATATTTGTCTTTTTTAGAGTGTTGACTATTCAGAGTGTGGACTTTTTCAAAGTTTGTCATTTCAAAGTTGTTAAATATTATATTAGAATGTAAATAATTAGATTAGATGGGCTATAAGTGTTTAACTCCGTTATTATTACTGTAAATTAGGGTTATTTAATACTCTTTGTCTATATAAAGAAATTTTGTTGTGTAGTTGAAACACACGAGTTATTCAATATGTCTCTCAATACTTTTTATATTCAACATGGTATATAGAGCCAACTGAGAGACAATCCTAATCGTCAACTACCCGGTGGACCCACTATCTCCGTTGAATATTTTTTTTCGACAAACCGTGTTCTCAGCTCTGATTTCTCCCTCTCTGCCTTTGATATGCTGATTCCTCAATCTTGTGTCGAGCTGTTCAGGCTTTACCGCCGCTGTCTTCACTACCGTCATTGTTTTTGATGATTTTTTTCGACGAACGGCCACTCCAGCAGCGTCATACACCCCAGATCGGCCAAACCCTTCAACCACATCATCAGCAACCCCCTCACGTGCCCTCAAACGCCATCACGCACTGCCTGCCCTCACGCGCGTGAGATCCACGCGCTGCCTACTGCCACCGCGCGCGACGACGCGTTCGACAACCGTTCATAGTGCCGCTTCTTCCACCGCACTCGCCTCGGCCTCCTGCTTCTATATCTGCCCTTAGTTTTCACTTTCGAGTTACGGATATACGAGTTCCAGTTCGAACAGCCCATGTTTTCTCGGTTCCGACGCGTTTTCTAACACTTTTTGCTGACCATGGCGTCTCAGTCTGAAACAAAGAGCATTTTCACCAACTACATCACTTATCCTCTCTCTGTTGAAAAATTGAATGAATCAAATTATGATAGTTGGGCTGCCGATATCAAACTATGGCTACGTGGTCAAGGTTACGAGGACCATATCGCCCAAAACCCTAAAAAGGTGAGTGTGACTGAAACATCGAAATGGAGTCAGATTGATGCTCAACTATGTATTGTCATTAAGTCTACACTTCATCCAGATGTTAAACTGATTTTCCATCCGCATCTCACGTGTGAATCGGTTTGGAGTCAAGCAAATGCACTCTATACTAACGACACACAACGTCTCTATGGAGTTTGTCACCGCTTGTTGAATATAATTACTCCGAAGTAACTCGATGGCTCTATTACTGCATATCTTGGCACCGTTGATAGTGCACTTCATGACTTTAATGAGCTTCTCCCTCTTGCTGCAAATAATCCAGTTGAACAAAAGAAGGAGTTGGATCAATGCAACACCTTCTTCATGCTTCTTGCACTCTATGGCCTACTTCTGGAGTACTCTACAACTCGTGATCAAACTTTGGGGTCTGTTATTATTTCGGATATGTCTACTACCTCAATGATCCTCTTTCGAGTACCAACAAAACATCCAGTTGAGCACTCTATTACTCCAGTTTCGGGTGACACTGCTCCCCTTGTATCTCAGGGACATAATCAACATCGTTCTCGTGGAGGACCATCCAACTCTAACCCTCATCCCAAATGCGAGGATTGTCATCAGCTTGGACACACTATTGATCGTTGTTGGAAGTTGCATGGTAAGCCTTCGCCTTCGATAAATGCAACTCAACTTGATCCTTCTGCCACTATTCAAACTACACCATCTCCACAAGGCTCCTCGACAAATTATGAAGATTTTCTCCGATGGGTTCAGAGTCATCCGAACTCTAGTTCTCCTACTTCGGTTGCACACACTGGTAACTCATCTGTTTACCTCTCTCACTCATCTTCTCTCGGCCCTTGGGTTCTTGATTCTGGTGCGTCTGATCATGTTACTGGTAATAAATGTCTCTTTTCTTCACTCTCTACATCTAGTTTTTTACCTACTATAACTTCTGCCAATGGTACTCAAACCTGGTCTCAAGGAGTTGGCACTGTCCACATTTTCTCTTCCATCTCAGTTGCATCTGTTCTCTATGTACGTGGATGCCCCTTTAATTTACTTTCAGTTAGTCGATTGACTCAGTCTCATAATTGTATTATTACTTTCACTAATGATAATGTTACCTTGTAGGACCGGAATTCGGGGCGGACGATTGGCGTCAGATGTGAGTCACAAGACCTCTATCACCTTTCTACATCTTCCAAGACATGCTCTGCCACAAAGTCCCCTAATACTATCCAAGCTCAGCTAGGACACCTAAGTCTTACCAAACTACAAAAATTGGCGCCTATTTTGTCTAAGTTGTCTACTTTACATTGTGAGTCGTGTCAGTTAGGGAAACACACCCGTAGTAATTTTCCTGATCGAGTCAATAAAAGAATATCCTCTCCCTTTGCTTTAGTTTACTTTGATGTTTGGGGTCCTTCTCGTACTGTGTCTACTTTAGAGTCTAAGTATTTTGTTACTTTTATTGATGATTATTCTCGTTGTACTTGGTTATTTTTAATGAAAAATAGAACTGAATTGTTTGCCATCTTTGAGCAATTTTATCAAGAAATTAAAACTCAATTTGGAGTTTCCATTCGTACCTTAAGAAGTGATGATGCTCGGGAATATTTGTCCCATAAATTTCAAACTTTTATGGCTTCCAACGGTATTCTACACCAAACATCATGTCCTCATACACCTCAGCAAAATGGGGTAGCCGAACGCAAAAATCGGCATCTCATTGAAACCACACGAACCTTACTTCTCCATGGCAATGTTCCATTCCATTTTTGGGGGGATGCAGTATAAACGACGTGCTACCTTATCAATTGTATGCCATTTTTTGTCCTTGATGACAATATCCCCCATTCGATCCTCTTTCCCCATACCCCTCTTCACCCACTACCACCTCGTGTCTTTGGGTCCACGTGTTTTGTCCATAATTTATCTCCTGGTTTGGACAAATTGTCAGCTTGGTCACTCAAGTGTGTCTTTCTCGGTTATCATCGATCCCAAAAGGGTTATCTTTGTTATTCTCCCACACTACACCACTCCGTTACATCAACCGATGTTACATTTTTCGAGTCTGTACAATATTTTAAACCTACCCATATCGCTACTGAGCCCTATCAGGACATTAATCCTGAACCTCCTCAAGTAGTTATCCCTCTCCCACCCACTCATATTCCTATTGAACTTGTCGAGTCTGCCCCCAACCTCCACGAACACTACAAACATATCAGCGTTGTTGCTTATCCTATGTTGTGCCTGTTCTTGTTCCCATTACAGACTCTCCTCCGATGCCACCTCTGGATCCGGCCCTGCCACCTGGGCCTGACTTTCCCATTGCTCTTCATAAGGATATTCGCACCACCCGTAATCCATCTCCTCATTATATTGATTTGTGTTATCATCATCTTTCTCCTTTACATTACACTTGCTTGTCCTCCTTGTCTTCTGTTTTTATTCCTAAAACTACAGGTGAAGCATTACCCCACCCTAAGTGGAAGCAAGCAATGCTTGATGAGATGTGTGCTCTACAAAGCAGTGGTACTTGGGAATTGGTTCATTTATCTCATGGGAAGTCGTTAGTCAGGTGTCGTTGGCTTTATACAGTGAAGGTTGGTCCTGATGGTAAGATTGATCGATTTAAGGCTCGTTTGGTAGCCAAGGGATATACTCAGATTTTTGGGTTGGATTACAATGACACATTCTCACCTGTTCCCAAAATGGCATATGTCAGACTGTTTTTCTCCATTGCAGCAATTCAACATTGGCCTCTCCCTCAGCTTGACATAAAAAATGCCTTTTTGCACGGTGATCTAAAAGAGGAAGTTTATATGGAGCAACCACCAAGGTTTGTTACTCAGGGGGAGTCTTCTAACATAGTTTGTCGACTACACAGGTCCCTTTATGGTCTTAAACAGTCTCATAGAGCTTGGTTTGACAGATTCAGCTCGGTAGTACAAGAGTTCGGTATGATCCGTAGTGAAGCTGATCACTCTGTATTTTATCATCACTCAGCCCAAGGGTGCATCTATCTTATTATTTACGTGGATGACATTGTTATAACTGGTAGTGATCAACAAGGAATGCTCTAGTTAACACAACATCTCTCAAATAAATTTCAGACTAAAGACCTTGGTAAACTCTGTTATTTTTTTGGTATTGAAGTATCCCAATTCAAGGATGGCCTTGTAATTTCACAAAGAAAATATGTTATGGATATTCTTGAAGAAACATGCATATTAAATGCCATGTCAGTTGATACTCCTATGGATCCAAATGTCAAACTCCTACCCAATTAGGGGAAGCCTCTATCAGATTTAAGAAGATATAGAAGATTGGTTGAAAAATTAAACTATCTCACAGTCACTCGTCCTGACATTTCCTTTGATGTCAGTGTGGTAAGTCAGTTCTTAAATTCTCCTTGCCAAGAACATATGGATGTTGTAATCTGGATTCTTAAATACATCAAAAGTGCACCTGGAAAAGGTCTCATTTATGAAGATAGAGGACATACTTAGATAATTGGTTACTCAGATGCTGATTGGGCAGACTCACCCATAGATAGACGATTAATTTTCGAGTATTGTGTACTTGTCAGAGGAAATTTAATATCTTGGAAGAGTAAGAAACAAAATGTTGTTGTAGGATCCAGCGCTGAGGCAGAATACAAGGTCATGACACTAGTAACATGTGAACTCATCTGGTTGAAACAGTTACTGAAAGAACTTCAATTTGAAGAGGCCAACACAATGACACTAATATGTGATAATCAAGATGCATTGCACATTGCCTCAAATCCTGTTTTCCATGAGAGGACCAAGCATATTGAGATTGACTGCCATTTTGTTAGAGAAAAGATCGAATTTGGTGACATCATCACTAGCTTTGTTAATTCCAATGATCAGATAGCAGATGTGTTTACAAAGTCATTGCGAGGTCCTAGAATTAGTTATATATGTAATAAGCGAGGTGCATTTGATTTATATGCTCCAGCTTGAGGGGGAGTGTTAAATATTATATTAGAATGTAAATAATTAGATTAGATGGGCTATAAGTATATTACTTCAATCAGAGCACTGGCTATCTTGAGTGTTGTCTTTTTATCATAATGGTGATATTTTTTAAAGTGTTGACATTATCAAGGTCATATGATATAATGCTTGTCACAATTATCAGATGTAGACGACCATTTTGTTTAACATACTTATTAGAGGCAAACGATCATTTTGCTTGACATACTTTTCAGAGGAAGAACATGCAGATTGCTGCTTGTATAACGAATTAACTGGAGGCGCGTTTGAAAGCGCGTTCATCAGATTCAAACAGAGTTGTAGTGGTTTCTTCAAAGTCACTATGATATTTGTTTAGAAGATTCTATTTTATTTGTTCATTAGAGGATCTAGCTTATACTAGAACAATGACTTAGTATTCCTTTTCCCTTTAATGTTTTGACTCGAACATTACATCACAATTCTTCTTATTGCTATATTGATTAGCTCTATTAGTAAACATAATTACTTGTATATTATGTGATAATATTCTGTATTTAGACACACTTATATTATTATCGCTAATTCACTTGTAATTTATACTATCTTAAAATAGATAGTCATTAATATAAATATTTATCTTTTAATTTAATCTACACACTTAACAAATACAATTAAAAGATAATTATTCTTTATTTATTTTTATTATCATTAAAACATCAATCAGAATATTATAACTATAATCCCAAAAAAAAAAAAACTTTTTGCTTTCTATGCGTATATCCATCTTATCAATAATATATCGGAAAGAACCTTTTGTGACTCTATATATTATGAAGTAAAGGCACACTATGATACTCGTCTTGATTATCTCTCATCTAGAAACCGCAAACATGTTGTTTAGTTTGCCAAGGAACATTATGAGAGAATAATAATGGTTTTCTTCTTACTCACCCTTTGTCCAAATGACCAAGAAGTTATATTAATCTGGTCATTCTAGGCTTTGGCAGAAAGAGTAAATTAATAAATGAGAAATCTTTGATCCTCCCCTACTCAATTAGATAGGGCCCCAAAGCTCCTCATCAACATCTAAGTCTTCATGTGGAATTTTATGAGAAGGAATGATCTCATTAAGCACCGCACCATTCCACAACACTTGTCTTTGAGAGACGAGATACAATGCCATACAAAAAATAGCCGAGAATCCAATATCCTCCACAATATTTTTGACAAAACTCGCTCAATTCATCCGCATAAACTTTCTCAAGGTCAATTTTGATGACAATATATATATATATATATATATATATATATATATATATATAATTTATTTTTTTAATTTGCACACCTCTATATATATATATAAATAATTTTGTTAATTTGCATACCTATTTTTAGAAACTGTATAGTAGGACATACACATTTTTTATTTAGATTAAAATTTCAATCTTTCCTCTTAAAAAATAATTTTATTAAACGAGTATCAATAAAATTCATATTTTTTTATTTAAAATTTAATAATTTATTTTTCTCTCATTACGGTTAATGTTTCTTTCTTTCTTTACAGTTAATGTTTTTCATTTTATGAACATTTGTTTATTAATTATTTTCATAAAATTTATAAAATAATTAAAATATGTTGAAAAAAATCAAAATATATTACTATTTTTTGTAAGAAAAATTTAAATAAAATTGATTTTTACTTGTTACAAGTTAAACGTTGATGTTAAAAAATTAAAAAAGCTTTAATTATTTTATCAAATTAAAAAGGACTGTAATGAAAACGAAAACAATAAACTAAAAAAGAAAATAGAAGAATGATACCAAAAGTTTAAAAAATGTTTGAAGAAACGTAATAATTTTTTTTTAACTTATATATACCGTAAATGTAAAGAGTTTGTATACTATAAATTAACCACAACGATTACATTATTAGTAATATTTAACTTTTGCCATAATTACTTTTAAATTCATCTATATAATTGATTATGATTCATCGTCTGTGTTAAAATATTTTCATATTTTCAGTTCATACAAATGAAACTCTAAAAAGAAAACCAAATGATTAAACTCCAAATGTTAATAAGTTTTGATTAAGCACGAATTGCTCGAGAAAAAAAAAATTCATTTTGCTAGAGCAATTTTTAGTGAAACTCTAATTATCTCTCTGAGTTGAACTTCGAATTATGAATGCATCTTTTCCTCATGAATAACAGGCTTAAGAAAAAAAGAAAAATATTAGAAAATGTTAATTTGAGTTGGCAATAAAAATACAAAAATCATTATACTAATAAATCAATTTTTTTGGTCTATAAGAATTTTGAAGTTTTAAAATTATAAAAATATATCAACAGTCAAACCTTTAAAAATTATTATAGAGATAATAGAGCAAAATTAAATTAAGTTGACATTTTTAATAATTCAAAACGAGCACATGATCCCAATTAGTTGACATTTTTAATAATTCATACCGAGCACATGATCCCAATTAGTGAGGACCCCAACTTTTTTTTTTTATAATATACCCTAAACTTTAAAAATTGCATTATATCTTTTTTTTTTCTAAACACTAAAATTTTATATTTGCACCTTATGTCAAGAACACCTAAAGTATAAAATTAATCTCATAAATCCAATACATACTTCTCTCTGCATTCTCTTTAAATCCAATTTCTCTCAACTCCTAGTCACACTACACCATCACTGGGTGACAACGGCAACCTACCAAATACCTCCACCAACCACCTACGCTGAGTATAAGATCTCCTCTCTCTCCTCTCGATGCCTCTGTGAATCGCGTGTCCACACATTCTCTGAATCGCACGACCCTAGAGAAGCAGAAAGTCGCATTTTTCTTTTCTTCATTGCATTTTCTGCAAGCTTTTCCTCCAAATCGTGTTTCCATCCTCAATCCAATAGAGAAGATTGCTAGTTCAACAAAGATTAGGATATTGACACTTGATGTTGGGTTTAATGATTTAGGGTTCTCTAAATTGGAATTTTAGGATTTTGTGATATTTTTTATAGATTAGTATATTTTGAATCCAATTTAGTTATGGTTGTTAGTTGTTGAAACATATTTGTCCATTGAGATGTTATACTTATTGGATTGATTTTGAATCTAATTATATTTGATGCTAGTTGTTGAATCCAATATTGTTACTTGTTATAATAATTGGTAGATTTTCCGTTTTGCATTTTGATTTGTTGTTGTTTTTAGTGCATGTGGTGCTTTGTTAGATTTGTTGGAACCAAGTTGGTCCTTTGAACAATTCCTTGTGTGTTTTGATGTTAATAAATTTATTTTGTGAGAATAATTTATTGCACTAATTGTTTTATTAAGTGTGCAGAAATTAAAGTAGGAAAGTTTGAGGAAACCACCAGAGTGTACGACCTGAGGAAATCACTAGAGGATACACCGAAAGGATATCACCAGAGGATACCACCATAGGAGGTCACCAAAGGAAGTAAAAAGTTCGTGCAATTGCCTCTAATAGCGTGTTTTTGGTAGTTCAACATGTTTCTACATCTGACTCTGAAGACTCAAGTATAGAGAAGACTTGACTTATAGGGCTAAGGTATGGTTTGCCTCAAAACGTTTGTAGGTTCAAATTGATTTGAGAAGACTAACTTGTAGGGTCAAGTGTTGTTGTAATTCAAGTTTTGAATTAGTGGGTAAATCCTTTTGTGTGGGGGACTGAACGTAGCTACCAAGTTGGTGGTGAACTAGAATAATATCTGGTATGTCATTTTTACCTTCGCTCTGTCTGTTTACTACAACCTCTGATTAGTCCATACAACTAACTCACCAAACCAGAATCAAAATTAAAGTTAACAAAAGAATTATAAAACTATTTGCGCACCTTCAATTGGCATCAGAGCTTGGTCTTAAGGTTGAGTACTTTAAAGTGTTTAAGGCAAGATTCAAGGATTTGACATGTCTGGATTCAATGAAGAAGCTATTGGAGGAAATATCAATAGGCCACCTCTATTTGATGGTGAATGTTTTGAGTACTGGAAGGACATATTGAGGAGTTTCTTTATTTCACTCGATCATAAATTTTGGGACTTAGTGGAAGGTGCACATTCCTAGGTGAAAATTTGATCTCCTGATCAAGCAAAAGACAAAGCACAATTGCAATGTCAACAACAGAAAGTTGAATACATTTCAACAACAGGATGCAGATCTCAACTATTATGGATCAAACATCAATTTGAGGACTATAAAATAATCGAGAGTAACATTCCCATATTATTTGAAAATTCATATACTATTTGTCTAACTAAAAATCTAATTTTACATTGTAGGGTTAAACACATAGAAATAAAATATAACTTTATTAGGAACTATGTTCAAAAAGGTGTGTTAAATATCCAGTCTGTAGACACTGGAAATTAATGGATTGACATATTCACTAAATCACTAGCTGAAGAAAGATTTGAATTTATTAAGAAGAATCTAAACCTAGTATTTATATATGATTAATATTTTGATCTATAAACATTTGATGCTCTGGTTGTTATATGCTCACAGAAGTTTAAACTTATATAGATGTGTGTTTTCAAGCTTCACTCTATTGAATGGTGTTAACTCATTATTCAATTGCCACTCGAGTTTCTATTATTTTTGTCTGATGACAAAACAGGGAGAGAGAAAAATTTAAATTTTTTGTTGATTGAATGTTTGTGGGAGAAAAATTATGTAGGTGGGGAGAAAGAGCTTTAGTATAACTGCTCAGAGTTAGGGTGAGCTATGAGTTAGAGGGAGCCATGTATGTTTGACTTTTTGCATGCTGGTGTAGTTGCTTGTTCCTTTGTTTACATGTTTGTTTTGTTTTCTATTTTACTTTATTTTTTAAAAATTAAATTGTTATAAAAAATATTATTTTGTCATCATCAAAAAAGGGGGAGATTGTTGGAACCAAGTTGGTACCTTGAACCATTATGTGTGTTTTGATGTTAACAAAGGTTTTTGTGTGAACAATTTATTGCATTAATGGCTTCATTATGTGTGTAGAATCTAGAGAGGGAAAATCGAAGAAAACCACCAGAGGATACGACCAAAGGAAACCACCAAATGGTATGACCAAAGGATACAACTAGAGGATACCACCAAAGGTTACCACCAAAGGATATCACCAAAGAATACCACTAGAGGATATCACCAGAGGAAATAAAAAGGTAAGAGGAAATACAATCAAATCAGTCAAATTCATGTGCTGGAAAAGTTTGCGCAACTGCCTCTAGTAGCGTGCTTCTGTTAGTTCAACGTGTTTCTACGTCTGTCTCTGAAGACTCTGCGTGCCTATGAAGATTCAGTGTGCCTCTGAAAGAATAATGTGCCTATGAAGATTCAACGCGTCCAAAATAATTATGTTTTTGGAGTTTCTGTGCATTTGATGAACAGTAACTGTAGCATGTCTCTGATGGATAGTAATTGTAGAATGCTTCTTATGAATAATAACTGTTGGATGCCTCTAATGAACAGTAAATGTATGATGCCTCTGATGAATAGTAACTTTAGCATGCCTCTAAAGACCAATTACTTTAGCATGCATCTGAAGTCTGAAACACAATGTTCAAGTCTGCATCTGAAACATATATGTTGTTTACTTTGAAAACTACAACTCGTTCTAGAGTGCTGCCATTGATACGTAGCACACTCTAAAGTTGCACTGACTCTGATAATGTAACAAAAGTGAAGTTGCCCATGCCACTAATTCTAAGTCACATAGCTTTGCATCTACCTCTGACTCTAATTGTTCAAACATCACAACATTTTATTCCAAATCAAGTCAATAACTATGAAGAGTAAAAGTCAATGATTCTGATGGAGAAAATCAATGACTCTGATGGAAAGTCAAAAGCCCTAATAGATTGAGAAAAATATTGAATTGGATTTAGCCGTATTCTTACTTTTAAAGGTCCAAGAACAAGCCCAGATTCATTCCAGCTCAAATCAATCAAGCGTATGAAGGAAGATTCACATGAAGAGTTTTAGAACAAAATCCATAATTGATACGACAACAACGTTCGAAAAGATCCAATTTGAAAACAAAAGATTTCCTAACGGTCATATTATCAAGATCATATCAATTAGAATTATATTTGGAAGAAATGTCTATTTACCAAGATGAATTTGGGATATGATTCAAAAAATTCAACAATAAATTCACGAAATCTAATTTTATCTTTTTAAATAATGGATCAAGACTGAAGAAGATAGACACAACACGTACACAAAAACTCATAAATCCTAAAAACCAAAGAAAAACCTCAATAGATCAATTTTCTAAGTATTCAGAGTTTAAAGGTTTTAAGTTCTAGCAAAGCACTCGTTCAACTTTATATTAGTAGTGCTTAGTGCTTCATTGTAAATGTGAAAAATCATTGTATCAAATCTACTTATTAGAAGAAAAACCAAACCCGTTCCAATCTCTTGTAACCCAATCCAATAGTGCTTTAGTTTGTCTCTAACAATCTGCAAGTTTCAAATGTTGATTTGTAGGGTCATATGTTGTTGTAATTCAAGTTTTGTATTAGTGTTTAAATCTTTCTGTTTAAGGGGACTAGATGTAGCTACCAAGTTGATGGTGAACCAAGATAAAATCTAGTGTTATTTTTACCTTCTCCATGTCTGTTTACTGCAACCTCTGATTAGTCTAAACAGCTAAGTCACTAAACTAAAATCAGAATTAAAATTAAGAAAAGAATTTTAAAATTTGACAAACACAGTTCAACCACCCTTCTCGTGTTTGTATACCTTCAAGATTCACATTGTGATAGGATAAATCATGGGTTTGTGCTCAAAGTTGGTCTTGATGGTAATACTTATGTTGTTAAAGCTCTTTTGTGTATGTATACTAATTGTGGCATAAACGCTGATGCAATTTTTGTATTTGAGGACATTCATGAACCTAACGAGGTTACTTTTACTACAATGATGGGTGGTTTATCACACACAAATCAAGTCAAATAAGCTTTGAAATTGTTTAGACTCAAAGTTGGTCTTTGCTTGATATATATGCTAAAAATGGGGACATGGATAGTGCTGAAAAAGCTTTTGTTAGTTTTGTTCAACATAATGTTGTTTCTTGGAATATAACGATATCTGAGAATGGAAACATATGCAACAGTGAGAAAGCTGTTGAGTTTTTTGAGAGCATGTGATTTTGAATCTACTTGTAATTGTTGAATCCAATGTTGTTAGATGTTATACTAATTGGTAGATTATGCATTTTATTTATACCAAAAGGACTACTCTTTTTAAGTAACTAAATACTCATATTAGATTCAAGTTTTATTGAGATGTTATTAATGATTTAATAAATTAATTTGAGTTTTTTGTGCTTCATTGTAAAATATAATATTTTGAAATATTTTTTATTATCAAAAGTCCACCTTTTCTTTATTTAAGGTCCAATTTTTAAAATTAGAACATGATCTCTAAATTGTTTAAGACGTCTCTACATATCCATCCATAAATGTAACTTTAAGTAATTATGATAAACGTCAAATAATTTTAATAATCTAACAATTATAATTAATTGTATCTTTACAGCGTCGGAGCATACTCATTAAATCCTTTTATATTATTAAAATAAGTTTATTAACTAGGACAAAAATAAAATATATAATTATTAAAATACATTTAAACACAAAATATTTTTTAGGATACCAATATTAACGGTGTTTATAAAAGATAATGGGTTGATTTGAGTATTTAATGATCTATATTAAATTATATGAAACTATACCAAAATCAATAAAAGTCAGATTTATTGGTTTCATTCAATTTGGACTCAAATCCATAAAAAAATATCAAATTAATTTAATTAGTTTTGATTAAAGTTTTGAAATCATAAGTTTATTTAGTTTGATTTTTATATCTCTACATAAAATTCAAAACACAGTTGAAATTTAAATTTTAAAAATTAATTAATTTTATAATTATAGTAGAGTTGTTTTTATAATTTTTTTCTCTTAATAAGAGAAATTTAAATTATAATTTGATTAATAAAAATTATTATATTTGATTCATATTATATATGAATCAAACAGATCAATTTTTATTAATTAAATTATAATTAGAGTCATCCTATGTCTCCAAAATGTTCTGTCATTGAATAATTAAATTTAATATAGATCTCAGAATAAAATTACTTAAATAGAGGGAAGATATTAAAAAACAAAAAGATAGAAAAAGAATTGCAAGTCCAAATTAAAAATGTGCGTAAATTAGAAGCCATATAATTATGTGGCCCACATTTTAATTTTAATTAATTAACATAAGTAAGATATTTGACACGCTATTGAATCTCTGGTTCGCTATTAATTAATGTATACATTTAATAATACGGCTTGAGTTGACATCAAATAATAAACATTGAGTTGAGGTCAATTTAAAAATTAATTATATTAATATTTCAAGGTTAGTGAAGATGAATCTTTGGTATAAATATCCCCAACCCATTCCATATTTCCACGAACACAAGCTACAATAAAACCCATGATGAGTCCTCTAATAAGAATCGCGTTAGCAATAAACTTATTGTCTAATTCCCATACCATAAGAATACTCATCAAATACTCTGTTCGCCTTCAAATTCTTCTCAATTGGACATTCAATTTCTTTTCCCTCTATTTGTGTTATCCTTTGTGCAAGCGACAACGTTATGATCAGCAAACTGTATGTAAATATGTGTCCCAACCACAAGAAGATGTAGATTGTGCTGTGTGTCTCTGTAACATGAAAGAAAAGGATGAGATTAGAGTGCTATTGTGTAAACATGTTTTTCATAGAGATTGTTTGGATACTTGGCTTAGATTCAACTTCAACAAAATGAGTTGCCCTCTTTGCAGAATTGCAGTAGGTCCAATAAAAGATGTTGATGCTCAAGTTCTACCTAGCGATTACCGGATACCGTGGTTGCGTTAAACCTTGGCAATTTTTTGATTTATAAAAAAATTAGGATAGAGAAATAGTGTCTTAATTGAAGATACGAAAAATTTTATAGTTTATTGATCACTTTCAAATGAATTTATATTTTTATTACTTTAATGACACTTGCAGAAATCGAATCTATAACTTATCCGGTATAATATCTGGCTTTTTATTACTAAATCCTTAATAATTATTGTAAGTTAATCAAGTAAAGAATTACATAAATTCTTTTTCTTCTTTTTACAAGATAATTATATTTTTGGAAAACTAAAATTTATTAAGAGGAGTATAAGGAGTATCCCAAATTTATACAATGGCAAAATATTGTCCACTTTTGAGACAATTCAAAGGATTTGAACATCAATGAGGAATTAACTTTTTTTCTAACAATATACTAAGCCCGAGAGAGTTTTAAGATTGTCCAAAACTAAAGCCATATCACCCACCACACCATTGAATAGAATGTTGTTTCTCCAAATCCATATGCTCCAACAAGTACCTAACCAAATTAAACACTTCTAATTTTTGTGGTATCTCCTCTTAACCAATTCTCTAAAACACAAAAAATGATCTACCCCAAGACTCCCATGTACTTCTCCAATACCCAACCAAAATTTAGTAAAATAACACTCGTAAAAAACATGATTTACTGTCTCATTCAATTGAAAGTAGTAAACACAACATGTATTTAAAGATCCATGTAAAACACTTCTATTTTCAAGATTTACCCTTGTAGGTAAACGTCCTAACAATAGCATCCATCCAAACATGTGTATCTTTGACGGTACATTTGGTTTCCATAAATTTTCCAAAGCCTTCTTTATATTGTCTCCCACAATCGACATAGTTGTATAATTATTGATCGCTTTGTATTTCACTGTAAATCCGTGTCCCCTATCAAATGTCCAATGCCACTAATCCATAATAAGCACACTAGGTGCAATTCTAGCAAGTAAAGATTGTAATTCTGCACTAAAACAACCTCGTGTTGCCCTGAATATGACACACAAAAATGTCAATTTCATATGTCCCTGTGAACCCATATCAGCAACACAACCCCCACGTCTGAGTGATAAATGATACAAAGTATGATACAATTCTCTCACTGGACAGCTACCGAACCACTTAAACATAATGTTCTTACCATTTCCAATTTTCACCGACATATTATTTACAAACCAACCTGAACCAATTCCTAACGAATTTCCAACAAATAACAAATCTCTCCACCACAATTAATCATTTGATTTAACAATAGGTTCGTCTCTACTTAAGATTTTGGAAAGTAAAGGACCATATGTTAAATTTAAGAGCTTGTTCCATATAACATGGTCTTCATGTATAAATCGCCATCTCCATTTGTATAGTAAAGTAATATTGACTTCTTCTATATTCTTCACTCCAAGACCCCGTCTTCTTTTGATTTGCAAATGTTTGTCCAACTCACCCAACAAAACTTCTTGTTATCCTCCACACCTCTCCAAAGGAATGAACACTGGACTTTTACTATACCATCGATCACTTTTTTTTAGAGCTTTAAGAAGAGACAAGTAATACAACGACAAACTACTAATTATCGGGTTCAATATATATAACCCTCTCTCTCCCATCAACAAATGACACCATTTTCAATTAGCTAACCTTCTTTTCAATTTTTCAATGACTAGAGTCCAAGTGAATACCCTTCTCGAATTAGATCCTACTGGTAAAACAAGATATTTGGTTGGGGTGGGCAAAGTTCAGTTTTGAACTAGAACAGTTTGAAAATTGAACCGAACTGGTTTTTAGTTTAAAAACTGAACCGAACTGATTTTCAATTCAAAAAACTGAATCGAACTATTTTGTAAACTGGTGAACTGATTTATTACTTTGAACCGAGCCGGTTTAACTTAGAGTTTTTGTTTATATAGGTCAAATTTTACATAATTACTCCTAATTATTTCTATAAAAACAAATTTGGTTTAAATTTTTTGAAATAAAAACCGGTTCGGTTCAGCTTTTTTAAACTAAAAACTGGTTTGGTTCGGTTCGATTCAGTTTTTTCAAACTAAAAACCGATTTGATTCAGTTTTAGTTTTAAAAAATCAGTTCGAAAACAGTTCGGTTATCAATTTTTATAAATCAGTTCATTTCAAAAACACTTCGGTTCAATTCAGTTCAGCAGTTTAGTTCAGTTTTTGGTTTTTTTGAACACCCCATTATTTGAATGGCAATGAATCAATACTACATGATAAGAATGAAAAGGTTGTCTGCATAAATCTTTCATTTATATTAATGCCACAACACTTGATCTAATGGAAATTGACTTTAAGTCCATAAACAAGCTCGAAACCGCGGAGGGTAACTTTGATAGACCATAAATTATTCCATGTATCTACACCCACAAGAATCGTATCATCTGCACATTGTGAGATTTTGTACTTGATTTCTCAGTTCATTTCAAAACCTGTAAACTCTTCAAGGGCTACCACTTTTCAAACCAAACCATTATAATCTTCTGCTGCAATTAGAAAAAGAAAAAGTGTCAAAGGGTTCTCGATCCTCTTTCCATCATAAAATCATTCACCAAAATTGACATACTGCTAGTAAAAATAAAAGCTTCCATCCATGATAACCACTTATTACCAAATCCCATTTTTCCCATCATATATCTTAGATTCTTCCAACTCACAAAATCATATACTTTTTCAAAATCATATGCATTTTCAAAATCCCCTTCCTTCCTTTTTTTTAGCCTATTAACTCATTGATAACAACATAAATGTTCCCAATGTTACAAATTTGTATACATGACATTGAATAATATTTTATAAAGATTATTTCACCATTCTAACACTATTAGACACGGTTGACGACAAGAATGTTACTATATTAGATCAAACCAAAACATATCATATTACCTTTGATGGATTAAATATTGGAACAATGAATACATTATAATTTAAGTGTTATTTTTATGAGTTAGAGATGTAATTATGTTTTTGAATAGTCTAGTGAGACTTTTAATAAAAAAAATTGTAATATAAATATGGAGTAAGAATGCGTTAACAAATTTAAAGATAAATATCTAATTTTATACGAAAATTATAAAAATTACTTATTTGAAACTTTAAATTAAATTAAAAATTAAAGTTGGACTCATAGCGTAAGGTTAACTAAATCTAATGTCCAAAACAAAAGTTTTAAAATCACTATAAACTAAACAAGAATAAAAACTAAATATAAATAAATAAATTTAAAAATCAAAAATCAAAAATCAAAATAAGAATACAAATGATCAAAAGAAGGAGAAATATAATGATGAAAGTGATTATGAGAGATAGTTGTAAATTTGAGCAATATGTATTTGTATCTAACACAAAATGACACATCTTCTATTTATAATAATGCTACAATAATTACATTAAATATCTAAAAAGTTGTATTGAGTACGACTACCAACAATTAGAGTAAGATGATGTACAATGAAGGAATAATATAAACATTAATTGAATTAGTTTTAGTATTTTCCCTCCAACTGCATCTTACTATACTTTAAGTTTGTTATATCAAAATATTTTCTCACAAATTGTCAAGTTTGACAATTGTTAGCGTGAGTCATAACCAACATACTGTGAGTGAAAAAGTATTTTTAAATACAATCAGTTGGTTAATGTTTTGATGATAACATATAAATAAAGAACAATTAGTCCCTAACTATATTGCTAAGTGAGTAGTTCCAAGACCAAAAATATTATGCAGAATATTAGGATATATCATCTGATGAATTGTCAAAATGATTTGGTAAATTCCGCATTCCAAAACTGGTGAAAGATCGTCCTCTGATATACTTCCTCTAATGGTTCAATTGTAGTGAACTGCCATGACTAATTTTGCCTCTGATATAGTTCTGCTCAAATTTCCTCTGCTACATCTGTATCTGAAGAAGCAAACTAGACTCTACTAAAGTTTGCCTCTGATGAAGCAAACCAAACTCTGCTAAGTTTGCCTCTGATGAGGTAAGTAAGACTTTGCTAAGTTTGCCTCTAATAAAGTGAGCAAGCTTCTGCACAAACTTCCTTTAACTAGTTGCCTTTGATAAATTGCCTCTGGAGATGAAGCAAGCATTTGACTTCCTCTGCCTCTAATAAACCCAACTAAATTATGTTCTTTTGCCTCTAATACTCAAGGGTAACGAGAATTCTTCTACCTCTTACTCTAACAAGCGTGACAATAATTCTTTTGCCTCTGATAATCTCATCGAGCGTCTGGCTCTAAACTTTTATGTATCCTCTTGAAAAGTCAACGCTCTAATAAAGTCAACACCAAGAGAAAAGTCAACGTTGAAAAAGTCAATGCCTCTGGTGTGACACCCTAAACCCAAATTGAAATAAAAAGTAAAATGCACTAGTTTTGAAAGAGATTCGCAGCGGTCCAAAAATAAAGTATAAAAAAAATTACTTTTAAATTATAAGGCTCAGGACGTCACACTCACACTTACACAAGACAGTTGCATAAAAATTCTTAGTTAAAAATCGTTTAACATCAAATATAGTTGAGGTTTATTAATCAAATATTTACGACTTAAAAACATGTTCAAAACATAAAGATAATCAATTTTTATCTCTGAATAAAAGATCGAATATAACACAATTGATTAATAGAGTTTACAACAAAAAAAAAAGTTAGTTCATAACTCAATAAATTACTCCCACCCAGTATCAGCTATCAATGGATCACCAGCCGATAACCTGAAATAATTGCGCTCTTGCAAGCGCCAAACACAAACAACGAAGGATGAACTTTGAAAACATGTAATAGTATAAAATGATTGAGAAGAACATGTAAGATATTAATTAAACATCGTATCATATAAAATCAAAATTAACAATAATAATCAAGGTAAAACATCGATACAATCCACAACATCAATAAGTCAACACACAAATCAAGTAATATTATGCATGCTTTTATACTCTAGACTCCTCCTCTTTCTTTGGTACCATTCTAACTCTGAAGTACTTGGTTATGAGGCTTATTACCATGTCACCACGCAAGTGGACGGACAATTCAAATTAGTTATGTCCTCATAGATCCCCTCAACTCAACCCGAGGCACATATACACGACATACGAGGTAAACGTGTATTGCATGGTAGCTCCCGACATTTGGAGTGCTACCTCCAAGTCAACTAGGAATTCTCCATCCGAATACCTCCAAGGTCTAACAATCTTGCCTTAAGGCTCAACAGCAGACCGCCACGATCAACCTCATTCAATTGTACTTCCCCAAAATCGTTAGGCTTGTCACGTCCTACCTATATGATGACAAGATAATCTCCACATCAAACAAATAACATCCAGATTCTCCCCTCGTTAGCCTAGACTACTCACTCCATTAAGAGAATCATCATTGAAACAGGTCAAATTCATCACTATTCAATTAAACACAATATGCATTTCATCATATTCATCAAGGTGGTAACATCATAAGTCAACAAGTACACATCATCAATGCATATTCCCATAGTTATATATTACATCCAAAATGTATCATCATGATATACAAGCTCCAACAATACAAGATTTTCACTGACATATAATAATACTAGATCATTCACACACATCACGTCAATTGCAATGCAAATAATTACAATTCATCACAATATATATGATATAACAATATCAAGGATAAATATAAACATATCAGAATACGTCAAATACACAATTCTACAATAATTTAACTACCACACGATCTTCAAAATCTAATCAAACAACACCCTATAAGAGTTTCTAACTCACATTTTAACCTTATCAAATTCACGTGTCATCCATACGTAGCAAGCCTCGAATGAATTATGGGAAATACGGTTTTTCCGTTCATCTCGCTTAATTTACACTCATGAATTCGATCTCATTCGCACTCCATACCTGCTTTGACTAATAAGTTTTAGCAACAAAATAGCAATAGAAACCCAGAGGTACAATTATTTGAGGACGAGTCCATAGAATAATTGGAACGCATACGAACAAATCGAAACTGCGCTTATGGATAACAACCACAATGATGGAATTCCAAAAATAAAAGCACATCAATGTCTAACTTTAATTAACATGAACGGTTGAAACCGTTGAAACATAATGAACGTTGGATGTGAGGTTCGTCGAAAAACACTTACCGTAACGGTGACGACAATAAGTTTTCATAGATTTTGCTTTAATTGAAAAACAAATATTGTAGGACGAAGCTCTTGACGCATAGATCACAAAACTGGTCTTCGTTATTTTGGATCAACACCATAGTGACCAAAATCGAGGTTTGAAGGCGATGGTTTGAATTTTCGATTTGTTCCCGAATGGTTGTTTTGGTTGTGGTTCTCCTCGTAGATAAAGGAGTCGAGGTGATTTCAAATATGGTGGTTGGAGGCCTTGACGGCACTCACGGTTGTAGAAAAAACTCACATGTAGTTGTTGTTTGAGATGTGTTGTGGCTTGTTTTTTACTATGGGAGTCTCATATAATAGGTCTTGATGAAGATGATTGATGGGGAATAAATTGTGATGAGTTATTCAACCATAAAATGGAAGAAATTGGTGAAGATGGTGATGAACTATTATTGGCGACGGCGCAAGGTTGTAGGAACGAGAAATATGCATGTGATTTGGGTAAAATGGAGTACAAAATCAGCAAAAGCCCAATAAAAAAACAAGCTGAAGCAGAAAATATAAGGGGTGTTGACAACAATATGACTCAAACTTATATTTCTATAATTTAAGTTCAAAATAAAATGATATTAATCACTCATTCTATTCATCCATAATAGTTAAAATATTATTCTCCAAAATACTTATATTACAATACAAGTAATTTTCACAAAAATAATTAGATAGAATAAATAAATACAATATTAACAATTTATCTTATTCATTAAATTAAATATCTATAAAATTATCACACTAGCAAATACACATGTAAGGAAAATTAATCGTAATTATATATCAACACATATTCTAAACACATGCAGTACTAAATTAGTTCTTTAAAATCTTATAATATAAATGAAATAATTTATTATAAAATTTGGGGTATTACATCCAGTAAATAGACAATGTTGGAAAAAAGTCAATGTCTCTAGTAAAAGTCAATGCTTTGACAAGATGAAAAGATCTGATGCAGACAAGGAATGCATTGCCTTTGATATCATTGTCTATGATTATCTGCCTCTTATTATCAACACCACTTTTGCTCAATTAATACTACTTATGGTCATTGCCTCTAGTAAAAAAAATCATGCTTCTGATGTTCTTTCCTCTGGTCAAGTAAGCCTGCTTCTGGTACTCGTGTTTCTGGTCAATAAAGTATACTTCTGGTACCCATGCTTCTTATCAAGAAAGTATACATCTAGTACTCGTGCTTCTAGTGTTCCTGTCTCTGGTCAAGAAATCATGTTTCTGATGTTCTTGCCAATGGTCAAGAAATCATGATTCTGGTGTTCTTGCTTTTGGTCAAGAAATTATGCTTCTGATTGTTATGTGCCTCTAATCAAGAACATTTTGCTCCAGCCAAACTGAAATCAAAATACTTAAAGAAATTCTAAGTTTTAGTTAATGTTTAATGGTTATAATTATTCTCAACAGATCTATTGCTAAATTCAAATGAAACACCATGATGAAGGACACAAGGCCATGCCATGAAGGACACAAGTCCCTTCTGTGAAGAACAATCAACCATACACTTGAATTGATATTAGATTGAATATGTAGCATCTTCTCAATGAATGTTAGAATCCTCGAATCATACTTTGTGTTACATCAAACACAAACTAAAATTGATATAAATCAGTCAAAGTATTTTCATACACTTGAACGAATATAGGATTGAATATGTAACATCCTCTCGATGAGAGTTAGAATCCTAGAAATAAACTTTGTGTCAATTTAAAATCAAACTTGAACTAATGTAAATTATCCCGTTAGTGACAACAACACTCATGAACCTCAACGACAGTTTGTCATAATGTTGAAGAATGGTTTTGACGACAACAGTTTGGAAAGGCTAGAGAAAGAATACTCAAAGAATACAGAGGCTGAGTAAATAATACTTGTAAAGCCTAAAAAGGTTGGAGAAATAATACTTAATGCTTGAAGAGACAGAGTAAATAATACTTGTAAAACCTAGATAGGCTGGAGAAAGAATACTCAAAGTCTGAAGAGGTAGAGTAAATAATACTATGAAAATAACGATAATGTGGAATTAAGATGTATGTCATCGTCTACGTCAATATTGACTAACAGTTTACTAACTATGATAAAACAGAAGAATTTAATTAAAAACTATATTAATTGAGCAATTTTATTTACAATTTTCTTAGTAAAAACTTTATTTAAAAAAATTCAGGAACTAATAGAATAATTAAACCTATAAAATATAATCATCTAGATCCAACATGAGAATATTAAAATTATTTATAACCAAATATTATTTCAGACCTGCGATTAACTAAAATGCAAGAATAAAAAAATATGAGTCATTCTAAAGATTCATGTGAGGGATCTTGTAGATATTCAAGCGATGGCTGGCGGCGATTGCAACTAAGTCTAGCATTTAATATATGTCCCATCCGATTAGAATGCTCTCGTTGTATTCCAAACTTTGTCGTTGTTGGTTGCTGTGTTATTAGTCTCTCACGCTCCTAGGAAGTCTTATTTCCAAAACCATAAGTCTTGTTTTCTTTTCCAAAATTTATTGATGGAGAGGATGAGCTGTCAGATTGAGATCGCACATGTCTCCGACTTCATTAAACTTTTATTGTATACATAAAATAAAAATAAACAAGACAAATTAAGTTAGTGAAAAAAAATTGACAAAATAATTCAACATTATCATAATATAAATTAATTATAGTGTTATCAGTATGTAGCTTAGTGGATTTATTCTGAGTTTATTTTCTAATTTAACACTAAATATAAAATAAGTTTTAATATAATTTTATTTTCTGTACTCCGTTTAAATTATTATTAAATAATTTAAAAACAAATTTTAATAATTAAATAAAAAGAGAGATCTATAGACTTCAAGAATAATTTTTTAGACTTACTCTAAATATTGAGCTTTAGTTTTAATAATAATTAATTAGTTAATAATAACTGTTAAAGTGGAGGTTTTCTACTTCGTCTATATTATTGAAATCCGATGGCATCATATTTTGAAAGAAAGTGATTGATGCAAACCTAGATTACCTCCAACCACATAAGTCGATTTAGAACTCATTGAGTTCCATTATCATTTATATTATACCAAACATGTCCCTTAACAAAATTAGTTTAATTTAAAAGTCTTGATCTCGTTAGATTTAACGTCTTATTTTGAATTCGAGACTTCGTCAGAATTAATTATGGTAAAATTTACCATAATTTTTAAGACAAAAAATAAAAATCAAAAAGAAAAAAAAACAAAACAAAACTGGAATGCATTTCCTTCGATTTTTTTTTATACTAAATCTACTAAGCATTGTGTCTTTTTGTTCGATGGAATCTTGTTCTTTATTTCAATCGTGCTCATGAGCATCACTTATTTTTTATATCTATCTAGCTACCTTGAAGAGCTTTTTTATATTGTTATATTTTGGTGTAAAATTGTTGAATTCTTTTTTTAATTACATTTAGACACACAAAAATAGTATCTTTAATATGAGTTTGAGTGAGATTTGTGTGATGTTTGTTATGTTTTTGGTATCTTTTAGGGTCTGTTTGATGGACATGATGTCAATAAGTTATTATGTATGAATTCAGTATTTGATAAATCAATATAATATAATAAATTAATCTAAAATTCTATTATATCATGTCTCATTAATTCAATTTTCTATCTTAAATATAAGTTGGGTTAGAAACCAACATGATATAATTGAAGTAGCAATGTCAATCACAAGAAATGAGGGTTTCAATTGTAACTGTTTTAAATTTTGATTCATGTGATTAATTTAAAATGAACTCAAGATCAATCTTGGTTAAAACAAAATGTCCAGAATGTTCTAGATATGTTAGAAGTAAATAACACAAATTAGTTTATAATGAAGTGTGATTAGTGTGTGCAAATAATAGAAGATAAGGAATAGAAAGATCGCACACAAAAAGTATACTAGTTCAACAAACTCGGGCTAGTCTAGTCCTACAACCGTGAGATTTTCACTATGTGCTTCAGAACCAAAATGTTCTCCTTTACACCTTGATCAGTTACAATCTTCACCTTTCAATCTAAAAAGGATTTTTACAATCACCTTTCAACATTGAAAGGATTTTTATACATACTCAATCTAACATAAAAGATAGACTTGAGTTACAAATGATGTGTATAATAAAGTGTTTGGGATTTTGAAACTTCTCAACACTTGTTTGAGATAAATAAAGACAAACTCAATAAATGATTATACAAAGATATAATAATGAGAGTTGAAGGTGCAAACACGAGAAAGGGGGTTGAATAGTGTTTGCCAAAGTTGATAACTTTTTGATAATTTATAAATAAATAAAGAAACAAGTTTGATTTTGGTGACTTGGAGTAGAAGCAATTGGATTTATAAGCAGCAAACAATGAAAGCATAAATAATTTGACATAGGGCTTTATCCTGGTTCACCACTTACTTGGCTACATCCAGTCCATTCATTCAGAAGCCTTTAATCCACTAATTTAAATACCTTGAATTACAAAGCACCTGACCCTCCAAGCCAGTCTTCCTAAACAGCCTGATAAACCCAGACTTTTGAGGAACTAGCCACCTTGACCCTACAAACCAAGTGTTCCCAAACAGCCTGACAATCCCAAACTTTTGAGGAACCAACCACCTTGACTCTACAAGTCAAGTCTTCTCCTAACAACCTGACAACCCCAGATTGAAGAAGGAACTAAACCACTATCAGATTGGATGCAGAAGATTGAAACTTGAGTAGTTGCTTCTAACAAAGCTGATAATAATAATAACTCTCACACTCTAAGAAAAGAACACTTAGAAAATATTTCTAACTTGAACAAGTGTTTCTCTCTTTGAACTCTAAGATGAATTGAGAACTTTGAGCTTGAGTTCTTCTTTTTTGCTTTTCGATACTTTTCTCCTTCAACCTTGAGTGTCTATTTATAGTGAAAATTTAGGCTTCAATTTAGTCCTTGTTTAATTCTGAATTGTATCTTGTTCAAATTGAGTTTATAAACTCTTCAAATTGAATCTATTTCAATTTTGTGTAGATTGAGTTTGTAAATTTTTCAAAAAAACTCTTCTTCAATTTATGATCAAATCTTCATTAAATGTTGATCAAATATTCTTCAAATCTTCATTAAATGTTGATCAAATATTTTTCAAATCTTCATTAAATGTTTATCAAATATTCTTCAAATCTTCAATAAATGTTGATCAAATATTCTTCAAATCTTCATCAAATGTTGATCAAATATTCTTCAATTACATGAATCTTCTTTCATACTCTTTGAAGACAAATATATTATTTTCATAAAATACTTTTGTTAACATCAAAATTCTAAATGTAAAACTAACTTAGTTCCAACAAAGTTTGCTTGAAGTGTTTTTGACTTGTTGTTACTTGAACAAGTGTTGGTAGATTTTTAAATTGAACTTTTTCCTTCATCTTTCAATTGATCTTCAATTTATAGATGATAAAAGGTTTTGAATATTCATTTTAAAATGAATATAGTTGTTGGACACACTTTCCAAGTGTCAGATCTGTTTTAAAGCAATTTAAGCATGTGTTTATATTGCTGTCCAGAACATTTTTGACAAACGAATAATATTTTTTGGATTTGATTGAAAACATGAATGAGTATGAGAACGAGTTGTCACATGTCTGGTACTTTTCTATATCAGATTTATGCATTTTTTTTCTGCATAAAAATGTAAATACAATGTACTTGCGTCATTGCTCACAATTCATTAATTTGGAGATCAATCTTGAGGTTGTTTTCCTCCTTTGGACATTCAGCTCGAGTTTTGGGCTTCACCATTGATATGAGCAATCTTCATACTCTTTAAATTGTGGTTTGGACTGTGGAAAATAATATGTTTTAATTCTATATTTAAAAGAGAATAACCATAATTTTCTTTTGCAAAACCAAAATATTCATGGTTTTGTGTTGTATGAAAAATGTGGATGAGTGATTTAGTAGCTCTCTAGTGTTAGTCCTTTGTGTCAGAAACATGATGTGTTTTCTGCAAAAGCAATGTCCTTGTTGTCATGGATGTCTTTGCTCATAGCTCATCAATTTGGAGATTGATTTTGATGTTGTTTGCTTCTTTGGGCCTTTAGCTTGAATTTTGGGCTTAAGTATTGTTTTGAGTTGTCTTGACATGTGTTTATCTTAAGGTATGGACTATGAAAAATGATTCATTTTATCTCTGCCTATAAATGAAATAACCAAAATGATCTTGATAATAAACCAAAATGATATTCATTTCTATTTAGTGTAAGTGCTTGAACTAAGAGTAATTGACAGCTGTTATATGTTTTTTCCTATTTCATGCACAGCCTGTAGTGTCTTATCATGGTTGTACTTGTTACTTTATCAATCTAGAGATTGATCTTGCTTGTTTGCACTTGATGTTTGGCTTTGCCTTTCTTGATCTTTTTTCTTTCAATGAATTTATCCAAAGCGATCTTGAATAGATAATTATGTTCCTTTGTAATGAATATTTGTGATTTGTAATGTAGATTAATGAATTTATCCAAAGCGATCTTGAATAGATAATTATGTTCCTTTGTAATGAATATTTGTGATTTGTAATGTAGATTAATGGATTTTCGGAGCCTAGGTCGATCTTGAATTAAAGAAGACTTTGTTCTTTGTAAACCATAATGTTATTGGGTTAATGTTGTGAAAATTATATCGATATTCGTTTTTTCTGTTTTAATTATCAGAGCAGCCTTGATCTTTAAAACTGATCTATTTTCTTCTAATATGATCTTTGTTATGTTTGATGTCTATCTTCTCAATGAAGATGTATTCTTGAAGATGTAATAATCATTCTCTTGAATAATTAATATATGATATATTATTTTTGAGATTCTTTCATTATTGAGTAGATAGTTATGAACTTTGATGATGTGAAGGGATTCTTGCTTGTTCACTAATGCAATTCATCTTCCTTAAATAAAACTCAAGTGCACTAATTAGTAGATCATCATTCATAAAACTTAATCATTTATTTCGGAAGGTTTGTTGTCGTTAAAACATACATCAGAAAGATTTTTACCTCAACAATTATAAAAATAATAATTTACTCAATTACTCTTATAAAATATAATTTAAAATATAAAATTGAAATATAACAAAATATAAATATAAACAAAATTTAAAATATATAATCTAAAATATAAATATAAAAAAATTCTAAAAAATAATCTAAAATATAAATATGTAAATCTTATCAAATATAAATATAAAATAATTAATAGAATTTTCTATTAAACTTAAAAATAAATTATTAATAATTAATTTAAAAAACATTTATGATTTTATCACAAAAGTAGTTTTATCTTTTATATAATTTAATAAATTAGTATTTAAAACTATAAAAATATGAAAATTAATTGAAATTTTAAAATAAATATAGTTTATCTACAAGGGTATTTTTGAAATTTACATATAATATATATCATTTCTGTATTTACATTGTAACAAATAAAATAGAATTATTTGGTTACTCGTGCTATTTTTGAAAAAAAATTAATCATTTATTTAGTAGTGTCAATGGATAGTTTTATAAATAAAATTATTTCATTACTTATTTACTTTATTTGTTTTTTGTTGTTAATTTATAATATTTAAAATATAATAAGTTAATTAAAAAAAACTAATATATAATTTTTCACAATGGTAATTTTATTATTTAAATACAATATATATTATATCATGTCATGATGAGATATGAATCAAATACATGACAAAATAAAATATTGTTTTCTTATTAGTTATCATGTATGTATCAAATATATGATATGATAATGTTTATCATATCACTATCCTATCATATTGTTATCCAATTTTATATCCTATATGGTCTCTATCTTGCCTATCAATTTGGGTTACACAATGATTACTTACATCCACAATTGTGGTTAAACATTGATTGCTTATATTACGTGTAAATGTGGTTGATGCAGTCTAAATAGCGACTACAATGTCATTTTAGAGACGTCAAAATCTACAATATTGTGATTGTAATTGTAATTGTTAAAACCAGAATCATTCGTCACCATGTTTTGATGATAACAATGGTACTTTGTGAGAATAATTTATTGCACTAATGATCTCATTTATTGCACTAATGATTTCAAAGGAAATGGATGTCAGAGGAAATAAAGACATCATAGAAAACAAAGATATCAGAGGAAATGGAGACATTAGAGTCAAGTGAAGTCACAGGAAGTAAATGCAACGTTCAGACTCTAGTTATTACACGCCATATGATCTGCCCACATCTGCCTCTGAAGCGTTTGCCAAATGTGCCTTTGAAGCTTTTGTGTGTCTGTCTCTAAAGATTGAAGCATGCATCTATTTAGCATGTCTCGAAAGTTTGAAGCATGTCTCGAAAGTTTGAAGCATGCCTCTAAAGGGCCTATTATAGTAACTCTGAAGTCTTTATTCGAGTTCCATCTAAAGTTCAAGTTCCGCTCGCTCTAAAGAGTACAAATTGCTCCAAGATGTTGCCTTTAATATGCAACATGTTGTGAAATGCAAGAAGGTGACATTGCCCGTTTCACTAATTCTAAGTCATGCAATTTTGCCTCTAACTACCTAAACCAAGCAACACAACATCTAACTATGATGATCAAATTATGTCTTGATGAAGAAAGTCAATAGATCTGATGGAAAGTCAATGCTTTGATGAAGAATGATCTGTTTTGTTATTCTGATGGTCGAATAACAAATTCTAATATGATCTCACTACTCTTAAACAAGTGTATATAAGAAGATTCAAGGTGAATTCTTTTCAAACGTTATTTGGACATTCTCGCACATAATAATTGTAGAAGATCTAGTTGAAAGGTTTTAATTTGAAATTAATCAAGCTTCAACGGTCATATTTCCAAACCATATCTATCAAGGTTTATTTTTTTGTAAAAAATCTTTGTTGACCTCACACAATGAAGATACAGTTAGAAGATTCAAGGAGAATTATTTTCAAGCGCTATCTGAACATTTTCTCACATAATCATTCTTGAAGATTTGGTTGAGGATTTGTTTTAGAATTAATCAAGTTTCAACGGTCGTATTCCCAAACCATATCTATCAAGGTTTATTTTTTATAAAAATATTTGTTGACCTCGCACAAGGAAGATACGCTCAAACGATTCAAGGAGAATTATTTTAAGCGTTATTGGAACATTATTGCACATAATTATTCTAGAAGATTTGGTTGAAGATTTATTTATGAATTAATCAAGTTTCAACGGTCATATTTCCAAATTGTATCTATCAAGGTTTATTTTTTGTGAAGATCTTTGTTGACCTCAAGCTAGGAAGATACACTCAGAATTTGTTTGGGACAATATTGAAACTCTAATTCATGCTATATAAATGGGATCATTTCTAAAGAAGAATACAACACAAAATCCAAAAAACCTTACGAACTCAAAATTATCTAAGTATTCAGAATTCAAGGTTTCAGTTTTAGAAAAGGCACTCAGTCTACTTTATATTACTTAGTGTTTAGTGCTCTATTTTAGTGTGAAGTTCATTGTAATCAAACTGCTTAGAAGAAGCAAAACAGAACCCAGTTTCACTTATTTGTAACCCAACCTAGTAGTAGTTATTTTGCCTCAACCACTTGTAGGTATTCAAGTGGAAAGTTTAGAATACTTGACTTGTAGGGTTAATGTGTTATAGTGGCTCAACACTCTGTAGGTTTCAGGCTGAAAGTTGAGGAGACTGACTTGTAGGATCAGGTGTAGTAATTGAGGTTCTGAATTAGTTGATATATCCTTTTATGTGAGGGGACTAGACGTAGCTGCCATATTGACAGTGAACCAATATAAATTCTTATGTTTTTCTCTCTGCCCTGATACTTTGTTTTATTGTTGCCTATGATCTGTAATATCTGTTCAAGTATCCTTAATCAGATTTTTGAAAATATGTTTTTAATAAGATAAAACAAAATTCAAGTCCCCTTCTCGTATTTTTGCACCTTCAGTAATTACGGTTGCGGAGTGCAATTTAAAACTACAGTACATTTCCTTTATTTGTTCTCTTGAGTTGATTTTATAGTTAATTTTAATTAAAATTTATTTGATAAGCATGCTCATGTTTCCTTTCACTTGTTGATCACTTATGAGTTACGCCTTTGAATATGTAATGTAGCTGCTAGGTGTATTACATATAATTAGGATTGTTAAGCCACAAAATAGGCGCATCCAAGCTTCTATTAGTATTGCTTTTCATGAAACATGTCATTGCTTTTCACAAAACATGTCATGTTCTATATGAAACAATAAACTTACTAAATTACACCACTTCTAGCTTGTTAATATATGTTTTACTCTAGTTGTATGTTATGAGACATGATAATTTTTTTAACAGATTCTTAAGAAAAAAATGAGCAAAAGCACACCTCAGATTCAGGAATCCTTTATTTAAGTTGCTCTTTTTCTCTTTAATTGACCTTTCTTGTGCTTACAAGAATCATGATATATAAATAAAATACCACTTTTGCTTGTGCACAAAAATATTACATCTCTATATTTATTTTATTTTTATATGGAGTATAACAAATCTCATGATTGTAATATATTCCAAAGAAGAAATTTCATCTCTAATAAAATAAATTTGATTTCTTCATTGCAGTAGCTGACACACGAACATGACTCAATTTAGATATAATGAACTTATACATATCTCACGAGACTCTTCAGCCATCAACTAATATTCTTGCTTCTTGTTGAGTATGCATCCTTCTTAAAACCTTTGATGTGCTTATTTGACCATCAAAATTACTTTCAGTATAACAAACTTCAATGCATTTGTTAGCATCCTTACAATTAGACACTTGATAGACATAGGAGACTCCATCCCTTCTAATCTTCTTTTTTGTAAACTTGTTGATCTTCTCAAGTTCATCTTGAAATTAATCAAAAATATTTGTCGTATAAATAGATGCAGCATGCTCTTCAAGGTTTGACCATGCAGTCAAAATGCGTGATTTATGCCTACTTTCATAATCCTCTCTTTTTTCTGCCTTTAAGCGACTTTCAACTGTTTTTTCAAAATTTAAAAAAAATGCAATGTCGTTGCTGCATTTACAAAAGATTCAAAAAAAATACATTAATGCTTTCACTTCTTTGAGTTGTATTCATTCTAGTAAAAAAAACACTTTGATTATAAATTGGTATCCAAGATTCTCTAATCTTATACAACCCTTGAAGCTATTCATTGTTGTCAAGGTTATACCTAATCATTAAACGCCTCCATTCTTCTTCAAAACTTTGTATACTTGGTGAATCATGAAAGCCTCTTTATAAATCTCACTTGAATACAGATTTTTCATGATATACATTACCTAACTTTTTAGGATGTTTTTCTTCTAATATGCCATATTCTAGGACAATATCTCACTGCTAAAAATTTCACTTTTAGGGACTGATTTAGAGACCAAATTATTTCTGTCACTTTAGACACTGAATTAGAGACCAAAATACAAAATTGTATAAAGAATCATTTATTCATCACTAAATCGGTCGCATATGGTATTTATAGACTGAATTAGCGACTTAAGTTTTAGTAACTGAAAAAATTGATCTCTATTATTTATATTTCTTTTTTAATTAAAATTGGCTGACTTTGTCGATGTCTATTTTTATTATTGAAATTTTTTATAATTCCCTCTCTATTTTCCACTAAAATAAAATTCTCTCTCTAATTAAGAAACAAGCAAAATCCTAAACTCTAAACTCTCTGATATGGAAAACAAATCCTAACCTCTCTAATATGTGAAACAAGCAAAATTCATTTAATCCGTTTAATCACTGTTTCATCACCGCATTTCCGTTTCATCACTCGCTTCCCTCACAAAATCCATCGTTTCACGTTTTGCTTCGACGAAACAGAAATACATAGCAACCACCCATAATCGATTGACTCAATTGATGCTCCAAGTAATGAGCCCCTTTTTCGTCTCCCTACCACTAGCAAAAACGTCCCCCTTTTCGTATTCTGCTGACTACGAGGGGAAGTATGATGTTGTAATTGTTGATTCCTCAGATCCTGTGGGTGAGTCATTTGAATCCAAAATGGTTTGTTCAATATATTCAATAAATAATGCATATTATTGGAATTAGCACTTAACAGAGCATATTATATTTTGAGGAGGAACTATAATTTCTCACCCCTTTAGAAATTGTTTAACTTGACATGAACTCTTATTTCTCAATCTAATACATTGTTAGATATCATGGTTGTTATGTACTTAGTGTTTAGCCTTCATTTATGAGAAAATTTCAGTGATGATTTAGGTTGTTTCATTGGCTAGTATGATTGACTTATCTTGGTTAGATAGAATTTTGATTTGAGTTTTATTGAAAAGCTTATTTTCTTTTGTATTGTTTTGTAGGATGGTATAATGATTGACTATCTATGTGTGCATCTACATTACATATCTGATTTGAATTTTATTAAAAAAACGCTTTATTTTCCTAAATTTCTGTGAACCTTTGTTGCTAAAATATTTTCATTGTCACTAAATTAAAATTGATTAGTCACTTACTAATTTTATGTAAATTAAGTTTCACATATTAAGATTCTTCCTTTGTTGGTTATTTTTATGAACAACATACAAGATCACATTTTTATTTAGAAACTGATAAAAGGTAACGATATAACTTATATGTAATATTCAAAAACCGATAAAAATTTGAATTGAAGAGAAAAGTTTACACTTTTGCTAAAACAGATTTCATTGCTAAATCCTGATCAGTTATGATAGACATCGGCTTTTTTTCCACCCATTGCCTCAAGAAAAGTTTCAACCAACCATTTAAAATAACTTTCTGACTCATCTTGTAATAAAGCACAACCAAATAAAATTGATTGATGATGGTTATTCAAACCAACAAACAAAGCAAATGGCATATTGTACTTGTTTGTCTTATATGTGGAGTCAAAAGTCATAAGTCATGACATCTCCAAATTGTAGATAAGCTAATTTTAATCTAGCATCAACCCAAAAACAAAATTATTATTTGAGAATCTTGTTTGGAATGCATAGATAAAGTTTGAATTTTCTACCTGTTCTCGTTTGCAATATATAATATTGAAAACAGCTTGAGCATCTTCAACGCCTAAATTCCATGGTCAAGCAACACAATTTGTTTTCTAGTAAATATTTATCAATAATAAATATAAAAATTTACAAGATAAATATTTGTATATTATATATAAAAAATGCGATACAAATATTTATCATTGATAAATATTAAAAAATACGGAATAAATATTTATAATTGATATATATATATATATATATATATATATAAACTTACGAGACAAATATGTGTCAACCATAAATATTAAAAAAAAATACATGACAAATATTTATCAATGATACATATAAAAAAATCACGAGACAAATATCTATCACTATTATATAAAAAATATACGAGATAAATATTTGTTACTAATAAATATTAAAAAAAAAGAGACAATTCTTTGTCATTAATAAATATTAAAAAAAACACGAGACAAATATTTTCATTGATACATATAAAAATACGAGACAAATAATTATTAGCATATATTTAAGTTTATAAAATAATTATAAATTTATATATAATAAGATGATTTATATGATACATTTGAAAATTAACATATTTTGATACTATTAAATAAATCACCAATAATTGAATGACATATCCGCTATGAACGAGTTTATCCATATTTTAAATTTAACGTCACCAGATTTTTAAATTTTATCTTTTAGATCTATTTTAAAATGATTTTTTTTTATAATTTTAATTAAAAATTTAATCTTTACCATATAACTTGTCATATAATGAATATATACAAATAAATATAGAATAATTATGAATTAAAAAAGAGGTTGTGTATCATACCATAAAAGGATCACAAACTTGTAAAAAGATAGTGCCTAAAGAAGAAGTTAACGAATTTTTGAAGTTTATCAAGCAAAGTGAGTATAAGGTGGTAGATCAACTAAATCAAACCCCTTCTAAGATGGGTTGAGTTTGATGGAGTTGTCGGTAATATCACCGCCAGTAGTGAGTTGAGTTTTAGCAATGTTGAATTCCCAGTTGAAGGGATGGAACATAATAAAGCACTACACATCTTTGTGAGGTATCATGATCATATTATTGCACGAGTGCTAGTTGATAACGGTTCATCGTTAAATGTTATGCCGAAATCAACACTTTCAAAACTATTTGTTGATGGGGCTTGTTTGAAGCTTAGTGCTATGGTGGTGAAAGCGTTTGATGGATCCAGAAGAGAAATTGTTGGTGAGATTGACCTGCCGATTCAAATCAGACCCCATAACTTTGGAATAACCTTCCAAGTGATGGATATTAAGCCGACGTACAATTGCCTTTTAGGGAGACAGTGGATTCACACTGCTGGAGCAGTGACATCCACCCCCCATCAAAAGCTAAAGTTTATAGTGAACAATAAATTAGTGATAATATATGGGGAAGAAGACATGATAGTGAGTCATCTATGTTCTACAGACTACATTAAAGACACAGAGGAAGCCATCGAGACTTCCTTCCAAGCATTAGAAATCGCCAATGATGTGTTCATGGGTGAAGGATTTCGTTTAAAAGAACCAAAATTATCTACCACATCATTGAAGTCTACAAAATCCATGTTGGAAGGACGAGCTTTTGTTAAATTTGGAAAATTGATAGAAATACCTGAAAAGAACGATAGGTACGGTTTGGGATATGTACCTACTAAAGCTGACAAAGAAAAGATTGTGAAGGAAAAAATGGAAGGAAAATCGGGTACCAAATTCACAAAAGGTTTCTATTTGTGACATTCACCAAATGTTTCAAAGCCCCAGAATAATATATGCTGATCAAGTGGCTGTTGCGGAAGAGGATCATGTTGATGATGATACCCTTGTCCTCCAAACACCAGCCTCAACAATTGGAAGATCATCAAGTTTCCCGTGTTTGTTAATTCATGTTCAAAGTAATTATGTATTTTAACTCATTTTGCTCTGCCCAAAGCTATAAGGATAACTAATTAGGGCACATGTATTTCAATTTCGTACTTATTATCAATAAACGTATTTTTGAATTTTTCAACTGTTTTTCTTTTTGTTTTTGTTTTTTTGGCAATCTTTATTCATATTTTCTTTTTTCCATTTTCTTCTTAATTTAAACAATGCAGAGTCAAAAATGAATATGTTGAAAATAGTAGCACTAGAACTCCTTCTTGTAATTTTGAATGCCCAATTAATCATGCTGATGAGGATTGTGAAGACGAATGTGAGTCTCTCCCATAACTAGAAATGTTAAAAGCTAAGATAATCCAACCCTATCAAGAATCTGTTCAGGTGATCAATTTAGGGACTTAACATGATAAGAAAGAAATTAAAATTGGTATGTCTATGAAAGAAACTGAACGAGAAAAGCTGGTTAAACTTTTATTTGATTATGTGGATGTCTTTGCATGGTCATATCAGGATATGTCTGGGCTAGATACTAATATAGTTGAAAACAAGCTACCACTCAATCCTGAATGTGCTCCAATTAAACAAAAACTAAGGAGGATGAGGTCTGATATGTCACTTAAAATTAGAGAAGAAGTCGAGAAGCAATTTGATGCTGGTGTCTTAGTAGTGGCAAAATACCCGCAATAGGTGGCTAATATTGTCCTAGTTCCAAAGAAAGATGGGAATGTTCGAATGTGTGTTGATTATCGAGATTTAAATAAAGCTAGTCCAAAAGACGATTTTCCTTTGCCTCACATTGATGTCCTAGTAGATAGCACTGCTCAATATTCTCTTTTCTCCTTCATGGATGGTTTCTCAGGCTATATTCAAATCAAGATGGCTCCCAAAGATATGGAGAAAACTACAATGGGGGACTTTCTGTTATAAAGTGATTCCATTTGGATTGAAGAATGTTGGGGCCACCTATCAAAGAGCAATGGTAACTTTGTTCCATGACATGATACATAAGGAAATAGAGGTTTACGTGGACGATATGATTGCAAAATTTCGGACCGAAGAAGACCATGTTACTAACCTTCAAAAGTTGTTTGTGCGGCTAAGGAAGTTCAGACTCTGTTTAAACCCTGCTAAATGCACGTTTGGTGTAAGATCAAACAAATTACTTGGGTTTATCGTTAGTCAAAAAGGGATAGAAGTGGACCTAGATAAAGTAAGAACAATACAAGAAAGGGATAGAAGTGGAAAAATAAGTTCGTAGCTTTTTGGGTAGATTGAATTACATTGACAGGTTCATATCGCATCTCAATGCTACATGCGAGCCAATTTTTAAGTTGTTGCGCAAAGAGCAAAAGGTTGAATGGAATGAGAATTGTCAAAAATATTTTGAAAAGATTAAACAATACTTGTCAAAACCTCCAATCTCAGTGCCTCATGTTCTTGGTAAACCGCTTATTATGTATCTGACAGTACTTGACGAGTCAATGGGTTGTGTACTGGGGCATCATGACAAATCTGGTAAGAAAGAACATGCTATTTATTATTTGAGCAAAAAATTCACCAGTTGCGAAGCAAGGCATTCACTGCTTGAACGAACATGTTGCGCATTAGCATGGGCGGCTCGTCGGTTGAGGCAATACATGTTATGTCATACAACTTGGTTGGTGTCTAAAATGGACCCAATTAAATACATCTTTGAGAAACCTGCTCTTACTGAAAGGATTGCCCGTTGGCAGATGTTGTCACGGAATATAATTTGGTATATGTTACACAAAAAGCTATTAAAGGAAGTGCCGTAACAGAGTATTTGGCCCAATAACCTGTAGAAAATTATCAATCAATACAATGTGAATTCCCCGATGAAGGCATCATGACTTTATTTGAAGAGACTGAATCACCTGATAAAGAAAAATGGACGTTGGTGTTTGATGGTGCTTCTAATGCATTAGGGCATGGAATTAGAGCCATTTTGATTTCCCCAGATAATCAGTTCACTCTATTTACTGCTAGGTTGTGTTTTGACTGCACATATAATATTGTTGAATATGAGGCATGTGTTATGGGCATTAAAGCAGCTATTGAATCAAAGGTAAAAGTTCTTGAGGTATATGGAGATTCGTTGTTGGTCATCCATCAGACGAAAGGAGAGTGGAAAACGCGAGATTCCAAATTGATTCCATATCATACATATATTAAAGAACTGACAAAACACTTCGAGAAGATCACTTTTCACCATATCCCTCGAGAAGGAAACCAATTGGTAGACGCTCTGGCCACATTGTCGTCAATGTTCAAAATAAGCACCGATCAAGATGTGTCGGTTATAAAAATTCAACAAAGGGATAAACCTGCATATTGCTTATCAATAGAAGAAGAACTTGATAGCAAGCCATGGTTTTATGATATCAAATCCTATGTTAAGAATAGGAAATATCCATCGGGTATTCAGAGAATGACAAGAGGGTTTTGAGGAGGTTGTTGATGAGCTTCTTCTTAAATGGTGATGTGCTTTGTAAGAGGAATAATGATATGGTTCTCCTCAGATATGTGGATAAAGCGAAAGTAGAAAAGATCATTCAAGAGGTTCATGAAGGTTCTTTTGGAACTCATGCAATTGGGCACGCAATGGCAAGAAAAATCTTGAGGGATGGCTATTATTGGTAGACCATGGAATCTAATTGCTTTAGTCACGTAAAGAAATTTCATAAATGCCAAATCTATGCTGATAAAGTACATGTACCGCCCACCTCTTTGAATGTTTTAACATCACCATGGCCATTTTCAATGTGGGGGATGAATGTTATTGGACTCATCGAGCCTAAAGCTTCAAATGGGCATCGGTCTATCCTAGTAGCTATTGATTATTTCACAAAATGGGTTGAAGCCGCTTCTTATGCCAATGTGACGAGAAGCGTGATCGTCAGGTTCATCAAAAGAGAATTGATTTGTCGTTATGGCTTACCAAATAAGATAATCACTGACAATGCGATCAATCTGAATAATAAAATGATGAAGGAGTTGTGTGATAGTTTCAAAATTCAGCATCAATATTCTTCGCCATATCGTCCAAAAATGAATGGGGCTGTAGAAGCAGCAAATAAGAATATCAAGAAGATCATACAAAAGATGGTGGAGACATATAAGGATTAGCATGAAATGTTTCCCTTTGCATTACATGGCTATAGAACCTCTGTTCGTACCTCAACAGGGGCAACTCTTTTCTCATTGGTGTATGGAATGGAAGCGGTACTTCTCATGGAAGTTGAAATTCCCTCGACCAGAGTCTTGATGGAAACAAAACTGGAAGAGCTTGAATGGGTTCAATCACGATTTGACCAATTAAATCTCATGGAAGAAAAAAGAATGATAGCTCTATGTCACTACCAGCTATATCAAAAAATACTTCAGATGCAATAAAAAAAATATTATGCTTAGAAAAAAAATGATCGAAAAAATGGGCTCGCTAGGTTGAAAACCTGAAAAGGCAACCTAGGCAAAAATTAGAGCATCCCAATGGATTGGAAACTTGAAAGAGCGGGTCA
>NC_021161.2:16226549-16234634 GCF_000331145.2 Cicer arietinum | reverse complement strand
AAAAAAACCAAGCGCATCAGACTGAGGCAATTATTATTCTTGGAAGGTGACTATTAGGAGTTCCTAAATTACAAGAATGACTAGCGTTTGTGATGTCTTCACCTAAAGTTAAACATACTCGTCCTCACCTTGTAACCCCTGCCTCAATTGTGTTGCTTTCAATGTAACGAATGTACATTTTCCAATATTTTCATTTGATGTTGTACATTACACTCGTTATAAACCAATCCAGTTTTATTATTGATTGTTCTAGTGTTTCAAAATGTTGTTTTATGATAATAAATGTTGGAATTTGAAATATGTGAAAATATAAAAGTATTTTAAATATTTTGACACTTAAAAAATATATACACAGGAAGTCGTTTGATTCTCAAGTATATGAGTGCGTGGAAAATAATAAGAAGGGTAATCATTTTAAACAATGGATTTTACTTCGCCTCGAAAAAGCGGTCGCACAAGACATACTGGAGTCGTCATGCAAAAAATGGTTGTTATCTTCATTCATCCAATCTTGTGGGCATAGAAGATAATAATGATCAGGGAATCAAAGAAATGAACAAGAATTTATCATTAATTCATGACATACATAAATCATGCATAATTTACTCATACTCACATGATCCATGTATCTTCATTTACACTTTACCTATAATCAACAACCTTGCATAATGCATAACATACGCATGAATACTTTTACTCGATAACCATTAACATTTACATTGCAAGTATCATATCATATTCTCCCTCTTTATCTACCTTCAAGATTGGACCAACTATCTTTGTTCATTTCTGTCGATCTACGCATCGGTAACTAATCCGAAGACGATCATTTTTTATTTATATCGATCTACGCATCGGTAAACAATTGGAAGACAATCACTTTCATTCTTGTCGATCTATGTATCGGTAACCAATCTGAAGACAATAATTTTTATAGATCTACGCATCGATAACCAATCTGAAGACGATCATTTTTATAGATCTACACATTGGTAAATAATTTGTAGACGATCACTTTTATATCTTTTGATCTACGCATCGGTAATCAATCTGAAGACAATCGTTTTTCATTTTTATAGATCTACGCATCGGTAACCAATCCGAAAACAGTCATTTTTATAGATCTACACATCGGTAAACAATCTGAAGATGATCACTTTCATTTCTTTCATTCTATGCATCTGTAACCAATCCGAAAACGATCATTTTTTATTTTTATGGATTTATGCATCATTAAACAATCCGAAGACGATTATTTTCACTCATGTCGATCTACACACCGGTAATCAATCCGAAGACGATTATTTTGCACATTTCAAAAAATTTGTATTATTCCCACTTTAACATTTCAGGGGCACTTTAATATGTGTTTGTTATTGGGCAAAATTGAGGTCCTTATATAATAATATGAAAATAAAAACCATTGCTATTGATATTTTTATATTTTTCAAGTAAAATATAATTAAATAGGGGGAGTTGTAGTACCTTAATTTTGTCCAACTTTATAAGTAATTCAAAATGGTAATGATATCTATTTTTATTATAATAGATCAAATTTTGTGATAAAAAAAGGAATATATATATATAAAAGGAAATAAAAAATATAGCTAAAAATTAAACTCATTGTCTCATCAATTTACAATGCCAAATATAATTACAGTTTTAAAACCAAATCAAATTATAAATTAAGCTAAATTAAATTACAGTAAAAATTAGATCAAACTAATTCAAATCAAGCCAGTTGTTCTAGTTTTGTCTCTATTTTGTTCTCTATTGCTGTCTTTTCTCACTGTCAAACCTTGCTATGTTGATGTTGACTGCTATTGATGCACAAGCCATGCTCATTGATACATTTTTACCTGTTGTAACTAATTAGAGAAATAAAAAGATAATTTTTATAAGTCAGCCATTGTACATATTATAGATAGCAAAGAGACAAACTTTTGAGTTTAAAAAAAAAACTAAAAGACAAATTAAAGCTGCAATTGATAAAGCTCAACAAATGAACAAATCAAAACAAATAAGCCAAAACTATGAATGCACCAAAGGTTCAAAAAAAACTCAGATGATGAGCAAAAGAGAGAAGCATCAAACAAGAAACTGGAAAGCTCAAACTCAAACAGTGGCACAAATAAAGAAAGCAACAAGACAAGTTAAAAAACTATATAAATACATATTTGTTTATCTTTTAAAAGGATCTGAGATTAACACTATTGATATAAAAAAATACAACAAAGAATGAGAAAATGAAGAAATCAGAGGGTGCATCAATAACAAACAATAAACAACAAACGAACGGTATTTTTTGTACAATAAATTTGTTTCTTTATCTTCACTATACAACTATTTTTTTGTTAAAAAAATGTAGATTTTTTTTTTTATTTGTAAAATCAAACATAATGGGAAAAACATAAAAAATAAAACTAAAGATTCAAACCTGAGATGTTGTCGCTGTTTTCGTCGTGGAAACCGCCGCCGTCGTTGTTGTTGTGGCCGTTGTTGTTGTGGTCGCCGTCGTCGTTTCCTTGTTCCTCTTCATTTTCCTTTTTTTCCGATTGATGCGTCTGTCCATAATTCCTCCTCTACTTTCAGAATCATATGAATAGAGAATGGGCAAAGAAGGAGATGGTTTGAGGCTGGAAAGTAACAACAAGGTTTTTCTTAGATAGGGTTTCTTTGTTTTGTTAATTACTGAATGGGAAAGCGGTTGTCCCCCCTCTAATTAGTGTTTTCTGTTTTGGACCTTTTTTTTAAAGTTAGTTTGGGCTTGAATTTTAAAAATAAGTAAAATTTGTTCAAGGTCAGCCCATTAAAGTCTATTCATTTTATTTATAATTTTTTTTAATGAAAGGGGGTTAGTTTCCTTCATAACTAAATATCGATTTCATCATAAAAAATACAAATAAATATTATGTTAAAGATTAATTAGATGTGACATCTTTTTAATATTTGAATTGTTAGGACACAAGTGGTACAACTTGATAGTTCTAAAACTCTCTTTATTTATTTATTTATTTATTTATTTATTTTAATGAACTAATCTAAAATCGACTTATTTATTTAGATGTGACTTTTTTTTTTATCTTTGATTTGTTAAAACACAAGTTCTACTACTTGGTGGTTTTGAAACTCCATAATATTTTTTTAAGAGGATTAAATTAGATGTGACATCTTTACTCCTTGAGTCTTGAGACACAAGTTGTACAACTTGATCGTCCTAAAACTCATATTTTAAAATATTTACTCAAATCAAACTCTTTTATTTTTCTATTTTGTCAAAACAATTTTTATCACAAAATAAATTTTCTTTAAAACACACTCAACACATCCGTATTTTTTTAACTAAGAATTACGTAGCTTTGATTTCTCCATCGCACCAAAAGATACGTGGGAGCAAGATCACATTCTTGTTAAGCACATTAATAAAAATTTATTTTTTGTCCTTTATTTCTTAAGCACACATTTATTCCAAAATCATATTAAAAAATTAATAATAATTGTTATTCATATTTAATAATACTGAGAAATAAATATATTTAAGTTAATATTAATCTTGCACAAATAATTATAGGCAACCGTATTTTAACGGATGTCGTAGGGTGCTAATACCTTCCCTACGCATAATCGACTCCCGAACTCAAATTTGGTTTCAAAGATCATTTTTTCTATTTTTAAGGGTTTCCCAATATTTTCCCTATTTTAAAATAAATTTTGGTGGCGACTCCACTAAATTCGAGGAACACTCGAAATTTATGCCGCACCACCAGATTTTGTCAATAATGTTTTCCGTTCTTGTTTGTTCAGATTTTTGCTTTTCATGCTGATTTATTCTTTGTTTTGCTTGGAAATTTTTATTAATACACTCAAAAGCACAAGTTAAATTAACATAACATTTAGAATCATAACTAACATTCTTAATTAACTTTTTATTTATTTTCATCAAAATATTAAATTGAGATTTTATCGTAACACCAATTTCAATAAAAATTAATTTTGTAGGAATAAAACAAAAGAACAAGAACCAAAAACAAAACAATAATATTTACATGAACAAAAATCAAACAGTTACAAATACTAAAACAAAAAATGTGTTTATTTTTGTATAGACCAATCATATATTTAAACATTAATGATATAAAGAATTGTAGAGACCAAATTCAATAAAAATAAATGTTAAATTTTGCACAAACGACAAAAAAAAAAGGATTAAAAATAAAAATAAAAATAAAAATAAAAAAAGTACATATTTGTATGGATCAATTGTATATTTAAAATAAATATTAATTTTAAAAAAATATTAATTATTCATGTGAGATGTTTAAGAAAAATATTTATTGTGAGGAGAGAGTGAAACAAATATTTAATAAAAGAAAAAGAAAAATAAACAAGTTATAAAATTTAAAATTAACAAGTGTAAATTACATTAATTTTCATTTAAAAACGATAGAAGTTGGATTTTAAGTCCAAATAAAAATGTGCGTTAGTTAGAAGTCATATATAATGGTCTACATTTTAATTTTAAGGTAAAAATAGATTTTTAATCATTTATATTAAGCTCATTTTCGTTTAAGTTCTTTATATTTTGTTTGTATCATTAGCCTTTCAGATATTTTAAATTACGTATGCAATTTTTAGTGTTGAATTCTTTTTTTCAATTAATGTCATGAAATGTTAAGATTTAATCAAAACACCGCAACAAGTTCACTAACCAAACTACTTTACACGTGAAAAAAAAATAAAAATATTTATTATGTAGATAAACATTTATTACTTGCTTTTAAAGTTGTATATGTGTTTAACTTGTTATAAAAAAATTAAAAGATATGGACATTTATAAAATTTGATGAATGTTTTCTCAAAGATTAGTATGATAGACATATTGTTGTCGTATTTGATACAGTTTCTAATTATTAGAAGCTTTCAATTAAACTAATTGTTGTCGAAACTAATTTTTTGTAGAGTTTCTAATGATCAAACACTTTCAATTGAACTAATGAGAGACATATCCTTGCTCCTTTCTTTTTTATAAGATTAGCTTTTATTCTACAACATATATAATATTGGATTTTAGATCCTCAACAATTTGTAATGTCAATGTCTCTTAAAGATTCTGAACGTTTAGCTCATTGATGTTGTCATGCCCCCCACTGTAGGGATGGGAATAGGCTAGACCGTCTGTCAGGGGTCTATGATCTGGCCTACTTAGCCTGGCTTATTTAATAAAAAGGTTAGGTTTAGGCTATTTTTAAGGTCTATTTATTTAAATAGACCAGGCTTAGGCTTATAAAAAAGCCTATTAATATATTTTATTATTTATTAATAATTTTTTATTATTATATTAATATTATTATTTCCTATTTTAAATTCTATCAACTAGACAATCACTCAGTAATCATTCTATATTTTAGTAGTCCTTCCATATTCGGTAATGATTCTATATTTAGTAGTCGTTCTATATTCGGTAACCGTTTAATTAGTCAACCAGTCAAACTACAACCATATCATATACGAGGAGAATTTTCAAAACATATTTTGAACTCTCTAATAGTTATACTATTATAGTAAAATTAAATAATTTAATATATCACTTGGTCAAGTGGTTGCAATATTTGTATTTAATACATATGTTAGTCATTGAATCAATGCATCTGTTAAGTTATCAAATGTTACAATCTTTTTCAATAGTTGTTATCTTTCACCAATTGGCATGAGTTTCTCTATAAATAGAGATATTTTAGATGCTGAAAGGACAAGACCAATTTCATGTTTGCATGAGTCAAATTTATGTGGAAAATATTTTGAAGTCATTTCTTCTTTTCTCTAGTAAACAAGAGTAAACGAAAGAACTTTATTATGTAAACTATCATTGATCTATAGATTTGATGTGAATGTGCAATTTACTTCAAGAATTTCAAAGTATCTTGAAGGGAATTCTCTGGTTAACTCGTTGAATCCAATATATATAGATTGGTGGGAGCGCAAACTTAAAGTTTAGTGTGACACATGTTGAGACAAAATCTCTCAAATGATTTTAATGATAACAAAATTACTTAAGAGATTATGATTGTGGTTAATGACTAATATGTGCTTTTGAGTGTATTAATATAAGGAAATAGGTTATTAATCATTAAGGCAAAAAGAAGAAATATGTGATTCAAATCTGAGGATGGAAAATGTTGAGGATGGAAAACAGCGAGGATGGCCCTATGAGCTGTTGAATCTTCAAATATGCACCATATGTGTCCTCACAAGAACATATGCTTTTATTCATTAAAGAAATGCACAACAAAGTCAAAGAATGAATAAATAAAAGTATTTGAAAGAAAGAAGTTAGAAGGCCAAAAGGAAAAGGACAAGAATAGCTAGATCTAAGTCTAGAGGATGATAGACTAGGCTGAGGATGGTTCAGCAAAGTCAAGTTAAAGAAAGAATACAACAAACAAGCCAAGTTAAAGAAAGAATACATGAAGAAGTCAAGTTAAAGAAAGAATACAACAAACAAGCCAAAAATGGAAGATCACATGTTGATGGCAGATCTGATCCTCGAACTAGAGGATGACAGTCCTATGTAAGAGGGTAGCTTTCTCTCTTGTCAACATCACCTCAAAAGTTGAAATCAACCTAGTCCTTAAAGTTTTTGAAAAGGTTGCAACTCACATGGTCAAAGAAACAACTTTGCACTCTTTGATAAAAGAGAACAGACAAGGACATCTCAAGATCAAGTTACTAGGAAATTGTGCATGCGCGAGGATGGCTTCGGCCTGGCCTAAAAAAGTTGAATGGCAGTTCTGTAATTATGATGAAAAACCTTGGATCTTTTGTAATGAATTCCAACGGTCATCAAAGAGCTTGGACCTCTATAAAATGCAGCAAGCTCTTCATCATCAAACACACAACACAATTGCATAAAAAGATCAAGCATCTTAAAGCTATCAAGAGCAATATCTATCCTCACTTCATACTTTCTTCAATCCTACACTAGATCTTTGTAAATCCTTTGAGAAAGTATTTAGAATCAATCACTCTCATATTACTTTGTAATTTCCATGTGAGATACACTTGGAAATATTTGAAAATTGATTGTAAGCTTGGTGAAGCTAAAGAATACACTTTTTGTAATCATCCTCAGCGTGAGGTTGATCTGTTTGAACTTTAGTGAAATCTCACAAGGGCGTGAGGACTGGACGTAGCCATCTTTGGTGAACCAATATAAAATTGTGTGGTGTCTTTCTCATATTCTTCTTTCACTCTTTTGCTCAACTCAAAACTGAAGGTTTGAAAAACCCATCCTCGGACTTACCATCCTCAGCGAGAGGATAGTTTTAAAAACACTTGAAAATTATTTTTTACAGCAAAATCTCTATTCAACCCCTCTTCTAGTGATATTTAGCTACATCAATTGGCATCAGAGCAAGGTTCTCTAAAAAATACACCTAACAGTGTAAGAGAAAAAGATCCAAAAAGAAAAATGTCATAAGCTAAGTATATTCCTGAAGGAGGATGATCCAGCCGACCTCCCTACTTTGATGGTACAAATTACTACCACTAGAAAGGTAAGATGAGGCTATTTCTCATATCACAAGACAACAACATGTGGTATGTGGTGGAAAATGGAGATCACGTCATCATAACCAATAACATAGACGCAACCTCTGATGAGAAACCTCAAGCACAAAGGACGGCAGATGAAAATGCAAAGGTACTCTTAAACTCTAAAGCTCATTTATTTCTAACATGTGTTTTGAGCAGGGAAGAGTATGACAGAGTTGAAAAGTGCAAAAATGCTAAGGAGCTATGGGATACTCTAAGGATCCATCATGAAGGATCAAGCCATGTAAAAGAAGTGAGGATAGACATGGGAGTAAGAGATTTCGAACTATTCGAAATGAATGAGGAGGAAACTATTGATGAAATGTTCTCAAGGTTAAAAATCATATTAAATAACTTGAGATCTCTTGGGAAGGTATACTCCGTTCAAGAAAGGATAGGAAAAATCCTAAGAAGTCTACCAAAAGAATGGAGGCCAATGGTAACTGCCATTACAGAAGCAAGAGATTTGACCAACATGAAATTAGAAGATTTGGT
>NC_021161.2:16220146-16225859 GCF_000331145.2 Cicer arietinum | reverse complement strand
TTCCAACGGTCATCAAAGAGCTTGGACCTCTATAAAATGCATCAAGCTCTTCATCATCAAACACACAACACAATTGCATAAAAAGATCAAGCATCTTAAAGCTATCAAGAGCAATATCTATCCTCACTTCATACTTTCTTCAATCCTACACTAGATCTTTGTAAATCCTTTGAGAAAGTATTTAGAATCAATCACTCTCATATTACTTTGTAATTTCCATGTGAGATACACTTGGAAATATTTGAAAATTGATTGTAAGCTTGGTGAAGCTAAAGAATACACTTTTTGTAATCATCCTCAGCGTGAGGTTGATCTGTTTGAACTTTAGTGAAATCTCACAAGGGCGTGAGGACTGGACGTAGCCATCTTTGGTGAACCAATATAAAATTGTGTGGTGTCTTTCTCATATTCTTCTTTCACTCTTTTGCTCAACTCAAAACTGAAGGTTTGAAAAACCCATCCTCGGACTTACCATCCTCAGCTCTAGTGATATTTAGCTACATCAATTGGCATCAGAGCAAGGTTCTCTAAAAAATACACCTAACAGTGTAAGAGAAAAAGATCCAAAAAGAAAAATGTCAAAAGCTAAGTATATTCCTGAAGGAGGATCATCCAGCCGACCTCCCTACTTTGATGGTACAAATTACTACCACTAGAAAGGTAAGATGAGGCTATTTCTCATATCACAAGACAACAACATGTGGTATGTGGTGGAAAATGGAGATCACGTCATCATAACCAATAACATAGACGCAACCTCTGATGAGAAACCTCAAGCACAAAGGACGGCAGATGAAAATGCAAAGGTACTCTTAAACTCTAAAGCTCATTTATTTCTAACATGTGTTTTGAGCAGGGAAGAGTATGACAGAGTTGAAAAGTGCAAAAATGCTAAGGAGCTATGGGATACTCTAAGGATCCATCATGAAGGATCAAGCCATGTAAAAGAAGTGAGGATAGACATGGGAGTAAGAGATTTCGAACTATTCGAAATGAATGAGGAGGAAACTATTGATGAAATGTTCTCAAGGTTAAAAATCATATTAAATAACTTGAGATCTCTTGGGAAGGTATACTCCGTTCAAGAAAGGATAGGAAAAATCCTAAGAAGTCTACCAAAAGAATGGAGGCCAATGGTAACTGCCATTACAGAAGCAAGAGATTTGACCAACATGAAATTAGAAGATTTGGTTGGAACTCTAAGAGCTCATGAACCACTGTTGTTGGCAGATAAACCAAGCAAAAGAGGAAGAATGATTGCTCTAAAAACCAGCCAAATAGAAAGTTCATCCTCCAAGAAGAATGAAGATGTCATAAAGAAGGAAATGCAGAGTATCCTTTATCTGAGGATGAGGATGAACTCGCTCTGATTTCTAGAAAAACTCAAAGGATGATAAACAGAAGAGGACCTCCTCAAAAAGAAAAAATTGACAAAAGACAGATTACTTGTTTTGGATGCAACAAGGCGGGACACTACAAAACTGAGTGTCCTCTCAACAAAAGGAACTCAAGAAGATTTCCATACAAAAACATATCCATGATGATCACTTGGGATGACAGTGATGTGTCATCCTCTGAGCAAGAAAAGGAAGAAAAGGTCAATATCTGTCTCATGGCAAAATCAGAAACTGAAAAGGTAAGTATTTATGAACTATGTCCTACTTGTGAGAAATTAGAAATTGAATTCGATAGCCTCTTAAATGACTTAAACACTTTATCTAAAAAATGTATATTTCAAAAAAACCAACTTGTTGAGATAAAGAAACAAAATGAGGAGCTTCAAAAAAAGAATGATGAGTATGTTAAAATCATTCAAGAATTGCAGCATTCTCATTTTCAAATGTTAGAGCAACAAAAAACTCTTAACGAGAGGATAGTCGAAACTCATCCTCAACCTCCTGACGAGGACACCGAAAAGGAGATTTTGAAAATAGAGGTTAAAGAACTAAAGAACGATATTTTCAACTTTGTCAAATCTACAGAAACATTTCAAAAGATAATGGGGTCTCAATCTGGAATATTTGACAAGACTAGTATTGGTTTTAAAAGTTCTCAAACAAAAATTTTATGAAAATTTTTTCTTGCCTAAAAAACGTGAGGATAGGCCTAAATGCACCTTTTGCAAAAAACATGGGCATACTTCCAAAATTTGGCATGCTAAGAAGAAAGCTAACAATGTAAAGTCAGCATGCTCATTCAGTGGTAAACACGGGCACCATGATTCTATTTGTTATCACAAAAGGAAAGTCCTCACAAGAGGAAAAACTAACCAACAAGGACCCAATGCTATATGGGTACCTAAGTCACTTTTAAACTCTAATACAGGTTCATCCTCTAATCAACAAAAGAAAGTATTGGTACTTGGACAATGGTTGTTCAAGGCATATGACAGGGGATAAGCAATGCTTCATGTTATTGGAGATAAAGGATGGAGGAACAGTTACATTTAGTAATAATGATAAAGGTCAAATAAAAGGAACCGATATTATTGGTAAGAATAATTCTGCAAAAATTGAAAATGTTCAGTATGTGGATGACTTAAAACATAACTTGCTAAGCATTAGTCAATTATGTGATAGTTGTTTTGAAGTTATTTTCAAGCCTACTCTATGTGAGGTTAAACATGTTGAGACAAACTCTATATTTAAAGTTTTGATGAAAATAAACAAAGGTTAATTAAGAAAGTTAATTTTGATTCTAAAATGTTATGTTAATATAACATGTGTTTTTGAGTGAATTTAATTAAGAACAGAATCAAGCAAATAAAAAAAAGGCAGCAACAAGATCATTCTGCATCATAACAGAGAATGATCTTCAGCTTCAACAAATTATCCATCACAGCATATTGGTCAAATCTTTTCTATCCCTGTGACAAAGAGTCCGCTTTGGAAATCATTCATATCTAAACAGTACATGGCAAGGAACAAGTAGGAATCATCCAGACTCAAAAAGGTTATTTGATCGCAAAGATCAAAGGACTCAAAGACAGACAAAAATCATGACGGTCTGCATACTCAAAAAATTCAAATGTCAAGAAAGTTTGATCAATTTGGGCATATAACAAGACAATAACAAAGGAAATCCAGAACGTTTAAAACGGGAACTCCAGAATGATTATTGAAGCTCAAGAAAGTTCAAACTGATAAACCAAGAACGTTAATCATTCTCCGAATAGTAAACAAAATCATACGAAAAGAAAAAGGTGGATACGAAATAACGATAGTGGATGCAGCGGATGGACGTGAAGTGATTGATATTATCCCTCCAGGCTCTGTTTCTCTCTGTTTTGATCTGCAATTCTTCTCCAACCTTCTCTAGCTACACTCAAGACTCAAGACAGATAATGTACCATCCAAGATCAATGAAGAAACGTCAAAGAAAGGACATAAATGCTTTAAATGCTAAACCATTAAAAGTCAAAAAGCTATTTCAAAGAAGTATTATTTTTATTCTAAAATAATGTTTCAGTCAAAAAAAGCAAAGTCTATCCAATAGCTCTTGTACCTTCATTCAAGTACATCTACAGTCTATAAATAGAAGGCCGTTATCCCGATTCTAAGCAAGAAATTCAAGTGCTTCGAAATCCATAATCAATCACATACACACTTGAAATTCTGCAAAACAGAGGCAATCTTGCTCACTGAGTTCTGCAAAACAGTTGCTGGTTTTTACTTATCAAACAGCTTGTGCAATTGTCATTAGATCCTTTGTAAAGAATCAATTCTCAAACAAGAGTTGAGAAATTTCAGATTCTGTCAAAACAATCAAATTGTAAAAACTCAAACTATAAGAGTTTCTTTATAGTTTGTTTTAAGATTACTTCCTATCAAGGTTAGATAGGTGCTGGTATTGCTTTCTGGGTAGAAAGCATTAGAGGTTGAAATAGATCAAGGTTGATCTAAGACTAGGTGTTGTAAGTTCAAGAAAGCTCTTTTACACTTAGTGGAAAATCTCACAGTGTGAGGACTGGACATAACCCACATTGGGTGAACCAGGATAAAATCCTTGTGTGGTATTCTCTATCTTATCTCTCTATTTATCACTCTGAATTAATTAAAGCATAAACTAATTTTCTGTTTTTAACTAATCAAGGAACGTTCTCTGTTTTACTACTAAAACCAAGAACGTTCTCCATTTTCTGTTTTCACAACCAAGATCAATCTTGAGTTATTTTCTTAAGTTTTAACAGGAATTTTTTTAAAAGGTATATTTACAATTCAAACCCCCATTTCTTGTAAATCGACATTGTTACTTCAAAGCACTCATCCTCGGGTAGACTTTTCTTTTCCAGGTTTAGAAAAAAGAATTTATATGAACTTTATCTTGATGATTTACCTACTGAATCTTGTTTTGTTTCCATTGAAAAAGATAAATGGATTTGGCACAAACGAGCTGGTCACACAAGCTTAAATACTATTTCTAAATTAGCAAATTTAGAATTAGTAAAAGGTCTTCCAAAAATTAATTTTGAAAAAGACAAATTTTGTGAAGCTTGTGTAAAAGGAAAACAAGTGAAAAGTAGTTTTCACTCTAAAAACTTTGTTTCAACAAATCATCCTCTTGAACTTATTCACATTGATCTTTCAAGTCCTATCAAAAAAAGATATGGTTTTGTAATTGTTGATGATTTTTCTCGTTTTACTTGGGTTCTATTTTTAAAACATAAAGATGAAGCCTTTGAGGCATTCCACCATTTTTGCAAAAAGGTTCAAAACGAAAAAGGATCAAAAATTGTCTCGGTGAGAAGTGACCATGAAGGTGAATTTGAAAATGAATCCTTTAAAAATCTTTGTGAAGAAAATGGTATTTCTCACAACTTATCTTGTCCAAGAAATCCCCAACAAAATGGGGTTGTTGAAAGGTGTCGCGTCCAATTTGTCCGCGAAAAAGGAGTCGCCACCAATTTTATTTTTATTAAAGGAAAAATTGGATAAAACCTAAAATAATATTTTTGAACCAAAAATTTGGATTCGGGAGTCGATTACGAATAGGGAAGTATTATCGCCCTACAACGTCTGTTAAAACGGTTACCCTATAATTAATTATATACAAACTATTTATTTATTTATTTATTTTTACCCCATAAAGAATAATAAAAAATTAAATTATTTACATTAATGAAAGAAAAAAAATATTTGTTTTATTAATTTGGTTTGACAAGGGAAAAACCTTGCTCCTACGTATCCCCAGGTGCAATAGGGAAATCAAAACTCACGTAGTTCTTGGGTAGAAAATATTTATGTGTTGACCGATTTTATTATTATTTTTATTTATATATGTATCAAAAAAATGTAATAATAGTAATAATGATGATAATAATAATAATAATAATAATAATAATATTTATTCATGGATTATATCTTCTATATTTGTTTTAAAGTAAAGAAAAAAATTTAATTTTTCTAAAAAAAAATAACGTATTGTGGCGGTATGTGAACGAGACAGATGGACACGACGGTGAAATAATCTGTTAAAATATTTGCTCGTACGTTGTCGGATATGTCGCGACACAAAGGCCACTCACAATTGAGAGTGAGTAATATGGTGCGGCGAGCGAGGAGGAATTTCATCCGGCGGCCGCGACCATTAATTCTAATCCTAAGGGTGAAAACATTTATCTGTTGTTATGATTTTTTTTAGTTATAAAGACGTATTATGAATATTATATTACAATATGGTGCTTTATTTTCTCTCGGCCTATAAACATCAATTA
>NC_021161.2:16219632-16220136 GCF_000331145.2 Cicer arietinum | reverse complement strand
GATTCTTTAAAAAATAAAAGCTTAACACATGAGTTACTTTTTACAAATAGGAAAAAAATAGAAGGCGAAATAAAATATATTTAAAAAAAAGATGCAAAAACAAAACAAAAGACTAATAAGCAGAAAATTAGAGAGAAAAAAAATAAGAAAAATGATACCTTACTCCTGAATTGTTGTTTTGCTAGACCGATTGTTTCAAGATCAGATTTTTTCTTCTCTTTTGCCAACTAATCTCTCTATTTTTTATGAGCTCTCCATTTGTGTTTCGAATTCTGTCCCCTATTGTCTTCTTGTGGCCGACTATTTATAGACTTTTGGGTATAGATTTCAAAAGACAAAAGAATAATTGTCAATTGATTACCATTAATCTATTTTTGTTGGTTTCTTTTCTTTTAATTGGCCACAATTATACCGATTCTTATTGCTATTGATTCATTTCTTCGGTTTTTCTTTTCTATTCAATTGATCACCATTATTCTGCTTTTTATGACCATCAATCAATTT
>NC_021161.2:16216123-16217988 GCF_000331145.2 Cicer arietinum | reverse complement strand
CGGGTCGTTTTCTCGGCTTCTGGGTGCGAGTCGTTTTCCCGGCTTCAACATCCGGGTCGTTTTCTCGGCTTCTGGGTGCGAGTCGTTTTCCCAGCTTCAACATGCAGGTCGTTTTCTCGGCTTCGGGTGCGAGTCGTTTTCCCGACTTCAACATGCGGGTCGTTTTCTCGACTTCGGGTGCGAGTTGTTTTCCCGGCTTCAACATGCGGGTCGTTTTCTCAGCTTTAAATTTACAAAATGTCATGAATAAATGAATGAAAGAATGAATATGTCGGTTTTTATTAATATTTTTATTGGACACGACCATTCAAATCATGAATGAGAAAAAATACTTATACTTTTTTTTAACATGATATCTTTGATCTCTTTTTTTTTTGTCCTCTTCTATTTTTCCTTTTCTTTCGTTCTTTCTATTTTCTTTGAAGAAGAAGAATTAATATTGTGATGTTAAGTTGGATCTCATTTTGTTGTCTGCCTTGTACTGTAAACAACATATACTATATCCGATTTTATTGCAATTCATTATATCGAGATATGGTATATGTTTTAGTTTTCAATACTTCTCATGCCATAGTTTGATCCATATTGTTGATCCTATCCTTACGACTATATGTTTTTTGTTTTTAATTTTTTTTGTTATTTTTCTTCTTCTCCCAGGCCGCTCTTTCGGGTTTTCAACCCAACAAATATTTTTTATGTACCTTAATTTTGTCAAGATCGCCCTTTCAGGTTTTCAACCTAGCGGGTATTCATTATTTATTTTGTACCTTAATTTTTGCATAGGTTTCCCTTTTCAGGTTTTCAAACTAGCGGGTATTCATTACTTAAGTGTGATATTTTTTTACGGCATCTGAGTTTACAAGGAGGATTAAATCTTTTATATCCATATTTGTGAGGATAAAAACCTTTCTTCATGACGTATGGGCCCTCATAGTTAGGGGGTCCATTTCTCATGAAAATCGTTTTGAATAGGTAAGACCTTTTTTAGCACCAGGTCTCCTTTCCGGAATTCTCGAGGACATATTAGGCCCTCATTATGAATCCTCTAGTTTGACTTTCATTAATATTCTTAGCGAGGGGATTTCTACTTCAATGGGTACCACAACCTCAATCGCATATATTAGGGAAAAAGGGGTTGCCCCAATTGAAGTGCGTATCGAGGTGCGATACCTATGTAGTGGCAACGACAACATCCCATGCAAATCTTTATATGTTACAACCATTTTCTAAATAACTTTTTTTTTAATGTTTTTATGTTACATTATTCGTTCCACACAACTGTTTGATTTTTTTCGTAAAAGTTTAAAGGTCAATTCACAAGTGGCAGTTAGCTCTGTTATAAATCTTGAAATATAATTTAGTCTCCCAAGAAAACCACAAACCTCTCTCTCTGTACTTTGGGGAGGCATTTCCAAAATGGCTCGAAGATTATCGGGGGCAACCTCTATTCTTTTATGACTAACCAAAAATTCTAACAATTTCCCCGATTGTACGCCTAAAGTGCATTTGAAGGGGTTAAATTTTAGCTTGAACTTTCTGAATCTTTCAAAGAGTTTCCTTAGATCAATCACATATTTTTCTTTTATTTGTGACTTAGCAATCATGTCATCTACATAAACTCTTATCTCCTTATGTATCATGTCATGGAATCGAGTTACCATAGCTCTTTGGTAGGTTGCCTCAGCATTCTTTAGACCAAAAGACATTACCTTGTAACACAATGTTCCATAAGTAGTGAAGAAAGTTGTTTTTTCCATATCATAGGCAGTCATCTTGATTTGATTATATCCTTAGCAACCATTCGTAAAGGAGAAAAAATGAATGGTGAGCCATATTGTCATCCAAAATATCGATGTGAGGTAACG
>NC_021161.2:16213407-16215605 GCF_000331145.2 Cicer arietinum | reverse complement strand
ATTAATGGATTATTCTCAAATATATGAATTGCATTGAATACTATAGGCAACTTGATTGTGTCCCCATTCTTGATTTCTGCTTTTGCATTATATGGATGAACCCAATTAGCATCACCGATCGAAAGATCATCTCTAACTATTGCAATATGAGTTTTGTTTGTATTTGATGCATTTTGGAAACTATGTTGAATGTCACATATGGGAATCATTTCGGATCTAGGGTATCAATTTTAAATCCGAGCTAACTTTTTTGGCCAATCTTTGCTTGTCAACTTTGGTTGGTTCGTAATCTAAACCCCTTTTTTTCTATATTCTTATGAAGTTTTATCAGTCCTTTGAGAAGTTCTTCATTCTTCCCCAAACCGTATCATGGATGATGCTCTCTGCTTAACATGAATATAACAACCATAATAGTTGTGTTTGATAAATGTGGTTCTATTTTGCCGTTTCGATGTAAGCGGTGCCCACGATTTCTAGTGTTTGGAAGGAGGTCTCCAGAGCTTACTTTATTATCTCAACATACAGTGTGGTGGAAAACTTACTCACCAACGAGTCTTCCTCTTCTGACACGATTATCAGTTGGTCATATACCATATGCTTTAACTTTTGATGTAGGGTTGATATCACCACATCGGTAGAATGGATCCATGGTCTCCTCAATAAGCAGTTATAGGCGGGTATGATATCCATCAAATGAAACGTGATTTAAAAAGTGACCGGACCTATTTGCATTGGGAGTTCAATTTATGCCATCATTTCTCTACGACTCCCATCGAAAGCTTTAACAAGGACTCCTTATATCATATGATCGAGGCACATTACTGATACGTGCAACGCTTTGTTATGGTCTCTCTTCGACAGACAGTTCGTCATCTATGAAGGTTAGATGATTGTTAGTAGTAATGTTATTTACGATGTCTCCAAATTTGTCAAAAGTGATACCTTGAGTGACCTGAGCTTCATTTAGTATTTTCAATAATAGCTTCCTATGGGACTCAGAATTCATCAGCAAATATATTAATCAAATTTTTGTGGGGGCGGCTTAGTTCTTAAATTAGAGGCTGAAGGCCAATCATCCCAGCTCTTAAATCAGATGATGCAGGTCAATGTCCCGTCTCTTAAATAATAGGGTGTGGGTTAGTGTCTCAAGTTTAAATTTAACCACTAAATATGAAATGTCATGAATGCATTTAATGAATGAACATTTTCCTTCATTTTCATCTTTTTTTTATTTTTTATTTTTTTGCAATCAACTTTTTTTCAATTTTTTATTTATTTCTTTCACCTCTTCACGAACATGATCCTAGACTCATGGATGAAAAATGTGCATCACTTCAAATAAATGGTCGTGATTGTCCTTTTGATCTTTGAACAAATTTTTTCTTACATCATCGGCATGATCTTTAGTTGCCACTACCTTACATGTAAAGACATCATACTAGTTTTGGCCTCTTTACATTCACATAATTTGTGCCCCAACATATGATTATCATAAAAATGCATTTTGACAAAAAAGATTTATAACACAAGAAAGTAGTGAATGAAGGTTCAGACAATGATGAGAAAATATATGGTACAAAAAAATGATTCATAGAAAGAAAAAAAAGATAAAGTGATCTCATATGGGTAAATGACCCAATTTGTTAGTAGTTTTTCATAAAAGTAGTGTGCTAATAAATCATTCCATAATTTCAATAGCGTTATTGACCCACTTTGGAGGATATGATTTGCCTCAATTTATCTTCACAACCTTTAAGAATATATTGACTCGACTTCGATCCGTGTAAGCCATATTATTTGCACATTTTCCTTTATAACTTCTGCATTCTATTTATATTTTTTTTGCCCTAATTTTTAACCAGGTAGCCCTTCTGGGTTTTTGACCTAAAAGGTCTTCCTTCATTTTCACCTAGGTTGCCCCTTCTTTTTTTTTGACCTAGCAAGTCTTTATTCGACTTTATATCCTCACTTTTCCCAGGTTGTCCTTTTGGATTTTCTGCCTCGTTGGTATTTACTTATTTTTGTACCCTAATTTTTGCCTAGGTCGCCCTTTCAGGTTTTCAACCTAGTGGGTATTTATTATTATTTTTTGTACCCTAATTTTTGCCTAGGTCTCCCTTTTAGGTTTTCAACCTAGCGGATATTTTTTTTATACCATAATTTTTGCCTAGGTCGTCCTTTTGGATTTTCAACCTAGC
>NC_021161.2:16211931-16213148 GCF_000331145.2 Cicer arietinum | reverse complement strand
GTCGCACTGCCTTTATTCTATATAATAAGAATAAAATGGTGCCCCAATTATAGTCTGATTCTCAAGGAGGGTGTCCCAATGTTACGAGATAACTATTGGCACGAGAATTTTCTATCTTGCTTTCTTCTACATTTGATAGTAAGCAGGATGGTCGTGACTTTCATTCTTGTGAGTGACTATTCTTCGTCATGCATCGTGTCTTACATTGAAAATAAAACAGCTAGAACGTCAGCTAGTTGATTATATTGTTGAGGGGAAGGACATGATGGAAAATGACTTCAACTTTTAGACATTTGTCTAATATGTACATATAAATGAACATCTTCTTATCCCAAATTTTACATTTTTGATTCATCTGGTTGATGATTAGGTCAAATCCCAATATGCTTTCAACATTTCACTTTTGATTTGTAGGCAGCTAGAATAGTCATGGTACAAACTTCAAATTCCTCCAAGTGATTGGAATATTCAAAGTACAATTAGATAATGATAAAGATAAAACGACCTTTCTAGGGGATTAACATGACGTTAACTGCATGTCCCAACATATTGAGGTCCATCCAAATAAGGGATTTTATTTTTATCGTTCTCATCCCATTCAGTGGAATTAATAGCATGACTGAAATTATGTAATGAAATCTTAGCAAACTTATTTATAACTGAACTACTTACAAATATGTATGGTACATGGTTAGAATAAGAGAAAGACATATAATGTTGGGTAATAAATGGTTAAATATATGAGGGGTAGAAAGGAAGAGACAACAAAATGCATTTAGTGATATTCATAATATTAAGGAAACAAAAGTGTGTCAATATAATAAAAGTATCGTAAGACTTTATATTTATCAATATTATTGGTGCTGTAGAATTAAAATTCACAAGAGAAACTGATAATTTCTTCATTGTCGACTTTGCCCCTTGGATAGACTCATTAAATACATACAATATCATCAATGTCTTCAACATAATGTTTAGTCGACTAAAAGTGTATCAATATGATAAAGTATTGGAAGACTTTATACTTAGCAATACTATTGGTGCTGTAGAATTAAAATTCACAAGAGAAATTGATAATATCTTCATTGTCGACTTTGCCCCTTGGATAAACTCATTAAATATATGCAATATCATCAATGTCTTCAACATAATGTTTAGTCGATGTTTAGTGTGTCAATATAATAAAGTATCGTAAGACTTTATACTTAGCAATATTA
>NC_021161.2:16211178-16211783 GCF_000331145.2 Cicer arietinum | reverse complement strand
TTTTTTTTTCATGACATTAAAGTAGTAAGCGATAATGATGAAAGTTCAACATAGACGACACAACTTCTAGAAGTTCACCTGTGGTGAAAAGTCAAAAAAGTATGTCCATGACTTAGAAGTAGGGGGTGGAGGATGAAGATGAATCTCATTAGTATCATGTTCAGATCTTGTAGACAAGTTACTTGAGGTAGACCTAGACTAAAGGTAAAAATTGTTGGACTTATGAAATCAAAGGGTAAACATGAGTTCTACGTATTCATCCATGATTCAGATAATCTTGTTAGACTTATTGATGTTCACCCATGATATAGACATATGGTCTTTCAGTTGATCCAAATAGCCTTGGTATGCTTCAATTCATCCATGATTTTAGCCCGAGAATATGTTCGGTAAGGGTGTCATGATACTTTTTTCTTTCTTTTTTTTCTTGTTGCTTTTTTTCCATTTTTTATTTTTTTTCTTGAAGGAAAATGTTATGCGAATGTAAGAAAGTGAATGCAATGATTATACATTTAATTGAAATATTTTATTACCTCCTAATATGCAATCACTTTTTCTAAAAAAATGAAGAGAAGAAGAAAAACATGTTGTAAAATAAAATAAAA
>NC_021161.2:16210017-16210540 GCF_000331145.2 Cicer arietinum | reverse complement strand
CAAACTATTTATTTATCTATTTATTTATTTATTTATTTTTTACCCCATAAAGAATAATAAAAAATTAAATTATTTACATTAATGAAAGAAAAAAAATATTTGTTTTATTAATTTGGTTTGACAAGGGAAAAACATTGCTCCTACGTATCCCCAGGTGCAATAGGGAAATCAAAACTCACGTAGTTCTTGGGTAGAAAATATTTATGTATTGACCGATTTTATTATTATTTTTATTTATATATGTATCAAAAAAAATGTAATAATAGTAATAATGATGATAATAATAATAATAATCATAATAATAATAATAATAATAATAATAATAATAATAATAATAAAAATATTTATTCATGGATTATATCTTCTATATTTGTTTTAAAGTAAAGAAAAAAATTAATTTTTATAAAAAAAAATAACGTAATGTGGCGGTATGTGAACGAGACAGATGGACACGACGGTGAAATAATCTATTAAAATATTTGCTCGTACGTTGTCGGATATGTCGCGACACAAGGCCACCCAC
>NC_021161.2:16134939-16209771 GCF_000331145.2 Cicer arietinum | reverse complement strand
GAAAACATTTATCTGTTGTTATGATTTTTTTTAGTTATAAAGACGTAGTATGAATATTATATTACAATATGGTGCAATTTATTTTCTCGGCCTATAAACATCAATTAGTTATATTTTTTATTATTATTTTTGTGTTGCAAAGAAAACAATTTTAGGATTAAACGATTCTTTAAAAAAATAAAAGCTTAACACATGAGTTTACATTTTACAAATAGGAAAAAAAATAGAAGGCGAAATAAAATATATTTAAAAAAAAGATGCAAAAACAAAACAAAAGACTAATAAGCAGAAAATTAGAGAGAAAAAAAATAAGAAAAATGATATCTTACTCCTGAATTGTTGTTTTGCTAGACCGATTTTTTCAAGATCATATTTTTCTTCTCTTTTGCCAACTAATCTCTCTATTTTTTATGAGCTCTCTATTTGTGTTTCGAATTCTGTCCCCTGTTGTCTTCTTGTGGCCGACTATTTATAGACTTTTGGGTATAGATTTCAAAAGACAAAAGAATAATTGTCAACTGATTACCATTAATCTATTTTTGTTGGTTTCTTTTCTGAATCTTGTTTTGTTTCCATTGAAAAAGATAAATGGATTTGGCACAAACGAGCCGGTCACACAAGCTTAAACACTATTTCTAAATTAGCAAATTTAGAATTAGTAAAAGGTCTTCCAAAAATTAATTTTGAAAAAGACAAAGTTTGTGAAGCTTGTGTGAAAGGAAAACAAGTTAAAAGTAGTTTTCACTCTAAAAACTTTGTTTCAACAAATCATCCTCTTGAACTCATTCACATTGATCTCTTTGGTCCTATCAAAACTCCAAGTCTTAGTGGAAAAAGATATGGCTTTGTACTTGTTGATGATTTTTCCCGTTTTACTTGGGTTCTATTTTTAAAACACAAAGATGAAGCCTTTGAGGCATTCCACCATTTTTGCAAAAAGATTCAAAATGAAAAAGGTTCAAAAATTGTCTCGGTGAGAAGTGACCATGGAGGTGAATTTGAAAATGAATCTTTTAAAAATCTTTGTGAAGAAAATGGTATTTCTCACAACTTTTCTTGTCCAAGAACTCCCCAACAAAATGGGGTTGTTGAAAGGAAAAATAGAACTTTACAAGAAATGGCTAGAACTATTTTAAATGAAGCCAACATTGAAAAATATTTTTGGGCCGAAGCCATTAATACCGCTTGTTATATTTCAAATCGTACATCCATTAGAAAAATTTTGAACAAAACTCCATATGAATTATGGAAAGGGATAAAACCAAATATTTTCTATTTTCATATATTTGGGTGTTATTGCTACATTCTAAATAATAAAGAAAATTTGGGAAAGTTTGATCCAAAATCTGATAAAGGAATTTTTCTAGGATACTCCACAACGTCAAAAGGTTATAGAATATATAATCTTAGGACTCAAACTGTCGAGGAACCCATGCATGTTATTTTTGATGAGTTTGATGATTTGTGTTTAGAAAAAATTGGATAAAAATGAAGATGACTCAAGTACCCGGTCCTCACGAAGAGGATGAGTCTGACCCAACCTCTCAGCAACTTCCAAGAGGATGGAAAACAGTCACACATCATCCTCTAGATCTAATCATTGGGAATACTGAGGATGGTGTTAGAACCAGAAATTCTCTAAGGGAAAGCACTACCAACATGACCATGATATCACAAGTTGAACTCAAAACGACTGATCAAGCTATTGGTGACAAATCATGAGTTGAATCTATGATGGAAGAACTCTCACAATTTGAAAGAAACAAGGTATGGAATCTTGTACCCCATCCTCTGGACAAATCTATTATTGGGACTAAATGGATTTTTAGAAACAAACTAAATGAGGATGGAGAATTCATTAGAAATAAAGCAAGACTAGTGGCACAAGGGTACAATCAACAAGAAGGAATTGATTATGATGAAACGTTTGCACCCGTAGCAAGACTTGAAGCAATAAGAATCCTCTTAGCTTATGCTACTCATAAAGGTATAAAACTATTTTAAATGGATGTCAAAAGTGCTTTTTTGAATGGGTTCTTAAATGAGGAAGTGTATGTTCGTTGACCTCCTAGGTTTGCGGATGAGAAGAGGTCGAACCATGTGTTCAAAATCTCAAAAGCTCTTTATGGTTTAAAGCAAACTCCTCGAGCTTGGTATGAGAGGTTAAACTCTTTTTTAAAAGAAAATGGATTTATTAGAGGACAGATTGATACAACTTTTTTCAAGAAGACTCTTGAGAAGGATTTATTGATTGTTCAAATTTATGTCGATGACATAATTTTTGGATCCACAAATGAAAAGATGTGTAAATATTTCTCCAACCTCCTGCAAAGTGAGTTTGAGATGAGCATGATGGGGGAATTAAAAAATTTCCTTGGTTTGCAAATCAAACAACGAGAGGATGGTATTTTTATATCACAAGAAAAATACACCAAGGATTTGCTCAACAAATATAACATGAGTTCAGCCAAGAGTATGGGAACTCCTATGCACCCATCCTCCATACTCCACAAAGATGACGAAGGAACTCCAATATCTGAAAAAGAGTACATAGGGATGATAGGATCCTTGTTGTATTTAACAGCCATCAGACGGGACATAGTGTTTGCAATCGGTCTTTGTGCAAGATTTCAATCCTCTCCTAAAGAATCCCATCTTACCGCAGTAAAAAGGATTTTTAGATATCTTGTTGGCACTATAAATCTGGGAATTTGGTACAAGAAATATTCCAATCTTGACCTCATAACTTATTGTGATGCCGACTACGCGGGAGACAAAGTTGAAAGAAAAAGCACAAGTGGTGCTTGCCAATTTCTTGGTAAATCCCTAATAAGTCGGTCATGCAAAAAACAAAGTACCATTGCTCTTTCAACTACTGAGGAAGAATATGTATCAGCCGCTCAATGTTGCTCACAATTACTTTGGATAAAAAATCAACTTGAGGATTACTCACTAAGGTACGCAAAAATCCCCATCCTCTGTGATAATACAAGTGCAATAAATCTGTCTAAAAATCCCATTCAACATTCTAGATCTAAGCACATTGAAATTAAACATCATTTTATAAGAGATCATGTACAAAAAGGGGATTTAGAATTGATTTTTATTGACACTGAAAATCAATTAGCAGATATATTTACCAAACCTCTCCAAGAGGATAGGTTCAAAAAGATCTTGGAGGAACTCTCAATCTTTAATTTGTCCAAAATTAATTGATTTATCTTTTGTTATGTTTCGTTATTATATTTTTTTTGGTTTTATATACTAAATAAAAATTCAAAAAATATTATGTTGTTTATTTTATATGAATATACATTTTAGTCTAAAAATGTGAGGATGGCAAAAAACCACCAGAGAACGGAATGTCCTTATTGGTGTAACTTCCCTTGACATGACATACAAGAAAACCTGCACGCGTCTCTTCTCTCATTGGCCGGCATGTATGGCGCATGCCTCCGTGCTTCACGCCGTGCATTTAATGCAGTGATGGCTACATGTCCCATTCATCATCACACTAGGCTTCTAGGTAAACGGTGCATTAATTTTCTTTCCTCTCACACGTTTCCTCCCACGTTTCTTCCTGTACATCTTCCATCCTCATCTATGTATTTCACGCTCTCCATCCTCTTGACTCATCAACCCTCTGCTCAAAACCTCTCTTTACTCATAAGTTGTTTTCCACTCTAAGTCTTTTCTGATCAATGGCCCGTACCAAAGTTACTGCAAAACGCAAAATCTCGTATCAAGAACCAGAAGAGAACCAAGATATCTACTCAAGCACTGAGTCAGATTATCATGAGAAAACCCAATCTGAAGCAAATTCCATGAACACCATTTCTTCCTCTCAACCATCCAAAAGTTCTTCTTCTCCTTCTATCACTCCAAAAATCTCCAAAAACTCATCCTCCTCAGCTCCCTCCAAGTGCTTCTCCAGAATCATGTCTGGAGTCGTTTCATCCAAAAAAGCGCTTCCTCAGAACAATACGATTCATGTAATCAATTCTGATGATTCAGAGACCAATCTCCCTACTGAACCTTCACAACAGCCTCCTCATGCGAAATCAACCTCCAAAACTCCAACTCCTTAAAAGGACAAACCTTCTTCACCAAAACCCCCATCCTCATCCACAAAAAATTCTGAAATCACTTCACTGTTTGATTCGGCTGAATTAGAGACTATCTACATCTTAAAATGGCAAAACAAGTCTTTGGTCAATGGTAAAATCATTGACCTTGCTGATATCAAACAAGGAGGGTTCAATGTTGAAGAAATGTTTGACCAACTCGGATGGACCTATTTTTTCAAAATCAATGAACCTCAGTATCCTCGCCTAGTAAGGGTTTTCTACGCTGCTTCAAAAGGTTTAAATGGCACCACTAATTTCAGTATGGTACTAAAAGGGGTTCATATGGAAGTTAATCCCACACACTATGTCAAATCCTTCATATACGTGATGAAGGAACCTACTGCTTACCAGAGACATGATATTCAAAATGTGTCATCATTAGGACCTCTGTGCTCCAAAACACACTCATCAAACCTCCAAAACCGTTGGTAGCCTCCAACCTCGTCCCCTTGTGTCGTATCCTCCACAATATTTGTGTTCACTCCATCACGCCCTGGGCTAGCTGTTTTGAGAAGGTCATGAAGCTTGACCTCATGATCCTTCATCACTTAATAATTGGTACTCCTATTTATTTGGGTCATGTTATTTTTACCTTCATGTTGAATGCTGTTGTGATGGGGCGATCTGCTCCCTATGGGATGATTTTGACTAAAATCTTCAAATTTTTCAAAATCCGACTTGAGGATGAACACTTCATTCACTTCAACAACACTTTTTCTATGAAGAATATTAAACAGATGAAGATTCAAAATGATGACCGCCCTGCCTCCAAGAAACGGAAAGCTCGTTCTTCCTACTCTCTTTCTCAAAAATCTGAAGCTGAAACCACTCAACCTCCACCTGAGGATACACCATCACCACTTATTCCAGAACCCACCTCTCCACTTCGTAACTCTCCTGATGCTACTCCTTCTCCTGACTCACCTGTCCACACACTAACTCAGTCTTCACCAATCCACAAATTGACTCCCCTTCATGAAGCTGATCCTCTCCCTGAGGATACCTTCACATCAACTCCTCTTCAAAATATGGAAGATGGTGAGGATTTATATTTTGATCTCAATTTGTCTTATCCTCCCTCTCCTAAGGATGTGCCTATGGCTTATCCTCCAACTGTGCTAGTGGATTAAGATGTGCTCCCACCATCAGATCTTTCACAACAAATTCCTCCTACTGCAAACTTTGAAAAACCTGCCCAACCTCTCCCTGAGGTCACAGGTGTGTTCAGTTCGCTTGACTATTTTTTACTACAACTACTCATCACTGTTCTAAGGACAAAGATGGGAGCTCTCAAAATAAGAGTTTCAGCGTCAATGATCAACCTAAGGACTCAATTCTAAGCAAGAGAATTAAGGAAAGGCAGAATCAGAAGCAGATGAAACTTCTCAAATTAATTAGGAAGGACCAGAAGAAAATCCTTCACCGCTTCACTCACTTTCAGAACTCTTTGGTTCAATTTGGTCTCATTCTTGAATGGGTTACCAAACACTTGGTCCCTACTATTGCTCCTGGAGATCATCCTCCTGAGCTACCAGCCCATCCTTCCTCTGCTGATCCATCTCCTTCATCCTCATCGGGCGAGCCATCCTCCTTTGACTAAAACTGTTTTTTTTTTTTATGCTGCCAAATTTAAAGGGAGAATGATTATGCTTATCCAGTAGTTTTTTTTTTTTTTGTGTTAAATTGTTTGTTAAGTTGACTTGTTGTGTTGCCTATGTATCCTATTTGATGTTTATGCTATGTTGAACAAATCTTTGGAATATTGTCTTATTATTGTGAAGTTTTATGTATGGTTAAAATTTTATTATCTCAAATCTCTGACATATATTCAGGAGGAGTAATGTTTTTAGTTTTAAAATAAAATTACCACACATATGATTGAGGGGGAGCATAAACATTTTATCTTACGAACTTGTCTTATTTAAAAATCATAATCTAAAGAATTTTGTCATCATCAAAAATGGGGAGATTGTTGAGACAAAATCTCTCAAATGATATTAATGATAACAAAATTACTTAAGAGATTATGATTGTGGTTAATGACTAATATCTGTTTTTGAGTGCATTCATATTAGGAAATAGGTTATTAATCATTAAGGCAAAAAGAAGAAATATGTGATTCAAATATAAGGATGGAAAACAACAAGGATGGCCCTGCGAGCTGTTGAATCTTCAAATATGCACCATATGTGTCCTCACCAGAACATATGTTTTTATTCATTAAAGAAATGCACAACAAAGTCAAAGAATGAATAAATAAAAGTATTTGAAAGAAAGAAGTTATAAGGCCAAAAGGAAAAGGACAAGAATAGCTAGATCTAAGTCTAGAGGATGACAGACTAAGCTGAGGATGGTTCAGCAAAGTTGAAAGCAACCCATCAAGGATGTGCAAAGGCTAAAATCAAACCATTTATTGTGTTTGCACCAATGAATACATGAAGAAGTCAGGTTAAAGAAAGACAACAATAGACAAGCCAAAAATGGAAGATCACATGTTGATGGCAGATCTGATCCTCGAACTGGAGGATGACAGTCCTATGTAAGAGGGTAGCTTTCTCTCTTGTCAACATCACCTCAAAAGTTGAAATAAACCTAGTCCTTAAAGTTTTTGAAAAGGTTGCAGCTCACATGGTCAAAGAAACAGCTTTGCACTCTTTGATAAAAGAGAACAGACAAGGACATCTCAAGATCAAGTTACTATGAAGTTGTGCATGCGCGAGGATGGCTTATGCCTGGCATAAAAAAGCTGAATGGCAGCTCTGTAATTATGATGAAAAACTTTGAATCTTTTGTAATGAATTCCAACAGTCATCAAAGAGCTTGGACCTCTATAAAATGCAGCAAGTTCTTCATCATCAAACACACAACACAATTGCATAAAAAGATCAAGCATCTTAAAGCTATCAAGAGCAATATCAATCCTCACTTCATACTTCAATCCTACACTAGATCTTTGTAAATCCTTTGAGAAGGTATTTAGAATCAATCACTCTCATATTACTTTGTAATTTCCATGTGAGATACACTTGGAAATATTTGAAAATTGATTGTAAGCTTGGTGAAGCTAAAGAATACACTTTTTGTAATCATCCTCAACGTGAGGTTGATCGGTTTGAACTTTAGTGAAATCTCACAAGGGTGTGAGGACTGGACGTAGCCATCTTTGGGTAAAACAGTATAAAATTGTGTGTGTCTCTCTCATATTCTTCTCTCACTCTTTTGCTCAACTTAAAACTGAAGGTTTGAAAATCCCATCCTCGGACTTACCATCCTCAGCGAGAGGATAGTTTTAAAAACACTTGAAAAAAAATTTATCCCTATTCAACCCCTTCTAGTGATATTTAGCTACATCAATACACACATTTTAGATTTTATTTGTGCAACTTTCATCATCATTAATTTTATCATCTTCTTATTCAAGATTTCCAACATACTCCAGACAAAAGATCCTGTTGGGAAAAAACCAGAGATAATTAGCGATAACTATCTCAATAATGCGGAATATTTTTTCCCCCACCTTTGCAGATAAATGGCCAAACATAAAATACAATTCCAGAGCCAAAATAATTGGCAGAAAATTAAATATGAGACAAACGCAATTTTTAACAAGGAAAACTTCCCTCAATATGCTTCGACTTTGCATGAAAAGTCAAATTCTTGCTGAGATGGATCACACTCTGACTGTCACAGAATAACACAAACTTATCTTGCTTGAGGCCTAACTCATGTAGGAATTTCTTCATCCACAAGAGTTCTTTGGAAGCTTCAGTTGCTGCAATTTACTCAGCTTCAGTAATGGACAAAGCAACACACTTTTATAGTCTTGATTGCCAAGACACAGCTCCCCCTGCAAAAGTCATCATATAACTAGAAGTAGATTTTCTAGAATCAAGATCACCTGCCATATTTGCATCTGTGTAGCCATCCAACACAGGTTCATCACCTCCATAGCATAAACACTCTTTGGAAGTGCCTCTAAGGTATCTGAGAATCCACTTCACTGTTTGCCAATGATCTTTACTTGGATTAGAGAGAAATCGACTAACAACTCCAACTGCATGAGCAATATCTAGCTTGTGCATACCATAACATACATCAAACTACCAACTACGGATGCATAAGGAACCTTCTTCATCTCTTCTTTGTCTTTCTCACTTGTAGGACATTTATCAGAATTCAATTTAAAATGAGTAGCAAGTGGAGTACTAACAGGTTTGCAACTGCTCATTTTAAACCTCTCTAACACCTTCTCAATATAATTGTGTTGAGACAACCACAATTTATTATTCTTCCTGTCACGAGTAATTCTCATACCCAGAATTTGCTTTGTAGGACCTAAGTCTTTCATTGCAAAAGACTTGTTCAAATCTTTCTTTAAAGATTGAATCTTCTTAGTGTCATGACCAACAATCAACATGTCATCCACATATAATAAGAGAATAATATAATCACCATCAGAGAATTTCTTGATAAACACACAATGGTCAGAAGTAGTTTTACTATACCCATACAAACTTTTCTTCAATTTACACACAAGTTTCTCTTTACCTTTGACTTTGAAACCCTCTGGTTGCTCCATATAGATCTCTTCCTCCAAATCACCATGAAGGAATGGAATTTTCACATCAAGTTGTTCAACTTCTAGGTTCAAACTAGCTGTTAACCCAAGCACAACTCGGATAGAGGACATCTTCACCATTGGTGAAAAAATTTCATCAAAGTCAATACCTTTTCTTTGATTAAAACCTTTTACAACCAATCTTGCTTTGTATCTTGGTTGAGAACTATTCTCTTCTGCCTTTATCTTGTATACTCATTTGTTCTTGAGTGCTTTTCTACCATTAGGCAACTTTACCAAATCAAATGTGTGATTCTCATGCAAGGAATTAATCTCTTCTTGCATGGCCTTTAACCACTTTTCTTTATCAACATTTGTAATAGCTTCTTGATAATACTCTGGCTCTCCACTATCAGTGATCATCACATACTCATGTGGAGGATATCTTTGAGAAGGTTGACGTTCTCTAGTAGATCTTCTCAACTCAAACTCGACTGGTGGCTCAACTGGAACCTGCTCATCATGGTGAGGCACATGATCATCAGTTACATTCTCATCATCTACCTGTATATCTCCCCCATCAACAAAGGTTTCTACAGGGGGCTTAGGCGCAACATTTTCAATGTAACTTCTGGAATTTGGTTTCTGTTTTTCAGCTTTATCAAAATCTTCAATAGTCTGGTCTTCAAGAAATATCACATCTCGGCTTTTGATAATTTTCTTGTCAACCGGATCCCACAATCTATAACCAAATTCTTCATCACCATAACCGACGAATATACACTGTTTGGATTTACTATCAAGCTTGTACCTCTCATCTCTTGGAACATGAACAAAACATCTGCAACAAAAAACTCTCAAATGACGGTAAGAGACATATTTCCCTGTCCACACTCTATTTGGAACATCACCATCAAGTGGAATAGAAGGAGAAAGATTGATCAAATCCACTGCAGTTTTCATTACTTCACCCCAAAAGGATTTCAATAATTTTGCATGAGAGAGCATACATTTGATTTTGTCATTAATCGTACGATTCATTCTCTCTGCAACACCATTATGTTGAGGTGTCTTTGGAACTGTTTTCTCAAACCCGATTCCATGTTCTCTATAATACTCTTCAAATGGACCTTTGTATTCGCCACCGTTATCTGATCGAACACATTTCAATTTCCTTCCCTTTTCTCTTTCAACACTTGCATGGAAATGCTTGAAGACTCCAAATACCTGGTCTTTAGATTTCAAAGGAAATGCCCACACTTTTCTAGAGTGGTCGTCAATAAAAGTAACAAAATATGATGCACCACCAAGAGATTTATTATCCATTATACAAACATCAGTATGAACAAAATCAAGAATATTTTGCCTCATATGAGGACCAGTATTATGAAAAGAAACTGTATGTTGTTTTCCAGCAAAACAATGAGTAGAATTTTTTAGAGACGTACCTTTCACAGGAAGAAAATTTTTCTTCGCAAGTATGTTGAGTCCTTTCTCACTCAAGTGTCCGAGGCGCATATGCCATATATCAGAAGATGCATCTTCAATTGCATTCACTTCTTCCTTGCATAACTTTGTAGGCATCCTATAGAGAGTAGTGGAACTTTGCTCATTTGCAACCACTAGGGATCCTTTGGTGATTTTACATATACCACCACCACCAAAGTAAGTCTGATAACCCTCAATATCCAAGGCTTTCACCAAAATCAAATTGAGACGAATATTAGGTACACGTCTAACATTCTTCAATTGAAGCTTGCAACCAATCCCAGTTTCAACCCAAACATCTCCGATACTGATAATTTTACATACTCCTTCATCTCCCATTTTTACCATGCCAAAATCATCTGCACTATAAGATGAGAAGAAATCACGCCTAGGAGTAACATGATATGAGGCACCCGAATCAATAATCCAAGTTGAATCCTGACATACAAGGTTTATGGACTTATCATCACAAATAATGAAGACATTATTAATAGATACAACTGTTGTTGTATCTTTATCATTTTTCTTCTCTTTGTCTTCATTTCTTTCCCTTGATTGATCTCTCTTAAGGAACCTACGATTTCTTTTTGATGTAGCTAAATATCACTAGAAGGGGGTTGAATAGGGATTTTGATGTTAAAAATAATTTTCAAGTGTTTTTTAAAAACTATCCTCTCGTAGAGGATGGAAAGCGTGAGGATGGGTTTTTCAAACTTTCATATTTGAGCTGAGCTAAAGAGTGAGAGAAAAATATGAGAATGACACAACAATTTTTATACTGGTTCACCCAATGAAGGCTACGTCCAGTCCTCACACTCTTGTGAGATTTCACTAATGTTCAAACAGATCAACCTCTCATAGAGGATGATTACAACTTGTGTATTCTTAAGATTCACCCAGCTTACAATCAGATTTCAAATATTTCCAAGTGTATCTCACGTGGAAATTACAATGTGATATGAGAGTGATTGATTCTAAATACTTTCTCAAAAGATTAACAAAGATTTAATGTAGGATTGTAGAAAGTATGAAGAGATGATGGAAGTTGCTTCTTAAAAGCTTTAAGATCCTTGATCTTTTTAATGCAATGTGTTGTATCTTTAATGAAGATGAGCTTGTTGCATTTTATAGAAGTCTTATGATGTTCATTTCATATGACAAGCTTTTTATGACCGTTGGAAAATCTATTTTAGAAATGCCAAGGTTTTTCCTCATAATTACGAAAATGTCATTCAGCTCCTTGTGTAGATGCAGTCCATCGTCAAGTACGAGGTAGGAGATTTTCTGGGTACTTGGGGCATGTGATGTCCTTTTCTCTTTCCTTTCTTAAATGTTTGTAAGTTTATGTGAAGTCATTTTCGTTCTCCTTTCTTCAATGCCTTGTTAAAGCTTCACATGTGAACTTTTTCTCTTTCCTTTATTTAATGCTTGTAAGAACATGTGTTGTCTTTTTCATTCTTTTCTTCAAGGCTTTGTAAAGACTTCACGTGTGAAGTCCTTTTCTCTCTCATTGCCTTAAGACATGTGAGCATTTCATTTTTGACTTGTTTGTTGTTGCCTTTTTGAAGATTGACTTTATAATATTTTTGAATCACACAAGAGTGATCTTATAGTTCTACTTGTAGCCTTTGCCTATGATATGATGGGTTGCTTTCAAAAAGTGTTGGGATGCTTTTCAAGATGTTGACTATAGACTCATCCTAGTGTAATCCTTCCTCGTACCTATCTTTTGCCTTCTTACCCCTTTTCTTCAAAAGCTTTTCTTTATTTATTCTTTAATAGTATTTTGCCTTTGTTGAATGAATCAAACAATTCATTCTTTAATACTATTTTGCTTTTGTTGAATGAATCAAATAATTCATTCTTTAATACTATTTTGCCTTTGTTGAATGAATCAAATAATTCATTCTTTAATACTATTCTGCCTTTGTTTAATGAATCAAATAATTCATTCTTTAATACTATTATGCCTTTGTTTAATGAATAAAAGTAATTCAAATCAGCGAGGATGCAGAACTGCAGTTTCACCAACTCGTGAGGCCATCCTCGGCATTTTCCATACTCAACATTTCCCATCCTCAGCATTTTCCATTTTCCAGATTTGAACCAAATTTTTTCTTCTTTTTGTTTTAATGATTAATAACATGTTTTCCTTATATGAATACACTCAAAAGCACAGATTAGTCAGTAACCTCAATCATAATCTTTTAATTAATTTTGTTATCATTAAAACCATTTGAGAGAGATTTTGTCTCAACACTTTTTATGTGACTCGCTTTGCCACATTGATAGCATATCACTTCTTTTCTAGTCCTCGACTTGCTTCTTGACTTGCTACGACTTTCAGAGTTGTCGCATCTATGGAAGTTTCAAGATTGACTTCTCCCCCGTGACTTTATAACTAGTGCTTCTAACTTTGAGGAAGAACCAATCAAACCACCTCTTTGCCTTCATTTCTTTCCCTTGATTGATCTCTCTTAAGGAACCTGCAATTTCTTTTTATGTGACCCGCTTTGCCACAATGATAGCATATCACTTCTTTTCTAGTCCTCGACTTGCTTCTTGACTTGCTACGACTTTCAGAGTTGTCGCATCTATGGAAGTTTCAAGATTGACTTCTCCCCCGTGACTTTATAACTAGTGCTTCTAACTTTGAGGAAGAACCAATCAAACCACGTTCCTTTCTTCGAGCTTCTTCATTCAACATGCTCTCTTTAACTGTTGACATTTTCAATTTTCCACTTGGAGCTGAATTGGTCAACGTCACAACAAGGACTTCCCAATTATCAGGCAAAGAACTCAACAATAACAATGCTTGCAATTCATCATCTAATTTAATTTATGCAGTTGTCAACTAATTCACTGTATTCTGAAAAATACTCATATGCTCTGCCATTGAATCCCCACCTTTGTATTTCATATTCACCAGCTTCTGAATCAAGAATGCTTTATTTTGCACATTCTTTCGTTCATACAACTCTTTTAATTTTTTTCCACATCTTGTAAGCATCTATTTCAGTTTCAACATGTGGATACACACTAAGATCCAACCAATGCATGATCAACGCCACTGCCTTTCTACTCATCTTCTTCTAGTCAGCGTCAGATTTATTTGCGGGTTTAGCAGTGTCACCCTCAATAGGATCATACAAATCTTTACTGTATAACATGTCTTCCATGAGAGTCTTCCAAAGTGTATAATTAGAAGAGTTGAATTTAATCATATTGGGACCTTTATTTTCCTCCTCCATTTAAATGTACAAATCAAATAATTGGGCTCTGATACCACTTTGTTGGGAAAAAACCAAAGATAATTAGCGATAACTATCTCAATAATGCAGAATATTTTTCCCCCACATGTGCAGATAAATGGTCAAATAGAAAATACAATTCCAGAGCAAAAATAATTGCCAGAAAATTAAATATGAGACAAACACAATTTTTAACGTGGAAAACTTCTCTAAAATTGAGAGAATAAAAACCACGGGACCTAGTCCAGTAAAACTTCCACTATAATAATTAATTGGTACACCAGAGTCTTCCTAATAACAATAGGGAACATCAATCAACAATAACAACCTTCCACTAAAGTGGGTATGCCAAAGTTACGCTTAGAGAAGATAAAACCACTCAAACTGTATATTAAAATAACAAACTCAGTGGTAGAAATAACATGCTAAATTTGTAGATCAAACAGAGCAAGTTTGCTACACACCTATTACCACCACTGGAACCAAACCCTTATTTTTCTTCTCTGACAGCCGTTCTCTTTCGTTCTTCTAATTCTTAAAGATTTCTAAATCATTTTTATTTCCTTCACGTGGGCCTAACCTAATAATACCCTTTTTTTTCTTTCTTTTTTTTTCAATAATAATAATACTAATACTAATAAAACTAGTGGGTTCCACTTGGGGAGTGAACCCACCCAACAGATCCAATATCATCTCCAAAAGAAGTCTGTCACCACTCTACGCACGCCTTCCTCTCTAGTTCTCACGTTTTCTCTCCCTCTGCCCCTTACTTTGTTTCTCGTTTCCAAAAATGAAAAGCCTAGTGCGGAATGGGAAGAAGCAGGAAAAAGAAAGGTTGAATTTTTTTTTTTTTTTTGTTATAGATCTAGGATAGTGGTTTGGGACCTTTGGGTTTGAGAAGAAGCTGTTATTCTATGATTGAGAGTTTTTAGAAGACCATAACGTTCTGGGTTTGGTTTATTATTGAATTAAATTATAATTTTTTAGATTACTTAAATATTTTTTAATTTTTAATAATACAAAAGTGCACATTCAGCTTCATCAATACAGTCACCATGTGTTTATGGGTGTCAAGTTAGTAAAAATTTACCACCTCAAAGATTTTTTAATAAAAACAATTATTTAAGGACTTTTTAAATTTTTTTTAAAATTACAAGAGTATAAATCAAAAATTTATTTTTATAGGGACTAAAATTAAAATATCTTATACTTGAAAGGACCAAAACAATATTTAAGTCTTTTAATTATTTTACTCAAAAACAAAAACAAAAAATTATTAGGTGTGTTCTACTTTTGGTTGTAACTATTATTAATCTATTTTGGTCCCTATAAATAAAACATATTACATTTGTAGTTCCTCTAAAATATTTCTTCAAACAATGATTTCTAAATTTTTGTAGGGAATATTTTTATAATTTTATAAATTTATCTATAAAAAATTATTAAAAAATTTGAATGAAACACATGAGTTGACTTAAAAGCAATAATCAAAATTGTTAATAGAAAATATTTGAAGGACCGTTGTTGGAAGAAAAATTTTAGAACGACTAAAAACGAAATATGAAATATATTTATATAGACTAAAAACTTATTTAACCTTTAACTTTAAAAAAAAAAATTATGTTTCTCTTTTCTTTGTTATTATTACTTCAATTTTTTTCACTAATTTATTGAAAAGGAGAAAAAAAATTGTTTATTTATTTATTTAGTTGTTATTAGTTTTATTAGTTTGTTTCTTTTTGTTGTTGTTATTTGTGCATGCTTACCCACTCCTCGAAGCCTATTTGTAGTTTATCTTCTTTTGTAGAAAAAAGGCTTAACTGCAGTTTTAGTCCCCTTTATTTTAGTTGAATCACGAAAATAGTTCGTTCATTTTATTTCTCTCCAGTTTTAATCCACAAACATAATTTGGATCCAAAACTTGATGAAGTATTATTTTTTTGCGCTTATTTAAGTCACATTATGCCTCAAGATTTCGTGGTGCAACAATTGTACATGAAATTTATTATCATAAATGGTGTGGTGTAGCTTAAAAAAATGATATTTCATCAAGTTTTGGACTAAAATTCTATTTGGGGACCAAAACTGTGGAGAAATAAAATGGATGGATTACTTTCGTGATTCAACTAAAATAGGGAGACCAAAACTGTAATTAAGCATAGAAAAAAACATGGTAACAGGAAAAACTATTAGAAATTACATCATGAATAATGAAGAACAAATCACACTTAAGAAGAAAATAATAGGTGTATATATTAGAGGTTAAATTAGAAGTTCTTAGAGGCACTTAGAGACATTTGTTAAAATTTTATTTGCAGTTTAGTATGTATGTCATAGGATATATTAAATTATCTTATTTTGATTTCAATTGAATATAAGGCCTTTAAGAACTTAATTATAATTGAATTATTAATAATATTGTAATAAAATATATAAAGAGAATAAGATTTAAATAATTATAAAAATTTTAAAAAAAATTATATAAACAAAATTTTCATGATTCGCCTAGAATACCCAAATTCTAAGAACTGATCTGCTAGTACCTAGTCTAAAGGTCCAATAAGGACCCATATGTCTTGTAAAAAAATAAATAATGACCCACTATAGAAGAGGCCACAATCATTTTGATTTAAGTCTTACAATTTTGGTAAAACAGGCTTTTCTCCAAAATCGTGGTTATCTTTCTATTTAAATTGATCAAAACTAAAATTGTAAATTTTTCTTTGAAACTAATAGAATAAATCCAAGAACAATTTACTAATTTTTACAACTAAAAACTAATCAAATAATAATATAATGTATTCATTGCAACATCCAAAAACAGAATAATTTTAAGGTTTAACAAAATTTACAACAACAATTATAAAATAAGCAACTGCTCAAATTTAAAGAGATAAAAGGAAAAAACACCGAAATTTATCCTTGTTTGGTCACATGTCCTCTTGTGACTTAAATCAAGTCTCCTTGAAAATTTAAATATTTTAAAATAAATAATCGGACTGACTAGTTTAATCGATTGAATTGAAAGTTAGGTCTAGTGTTGGTCCGGATCACCATATAAAACCAGTGGTCAATAAAAACCAAAATTAAACAATAAAAATCAGATCGAACCGATGTGCACCAGTTGGGATCAGTCGAAGGCGGTTTTAGGAAAACGTCCGGTTTATAGCAAACACTTTTGTCTTCCGGCAACCACTTTCCCAGCCACAATCAATGACTAGAAAATAGGTCTTCAAAAGCTAAAAAAATAGACTCAGTTGTTTTCACCATGGTTGGAAAAAATTTCTTTTAACATAATAGATCTATCTCATGAATTCAAATCATTTTTAAAGCAACAAAGTCAATCAATTATTTCTGATTTCCAAGCCTTATGGATGTTTAAGAATATTACAATTGTGAATAATATTATTAAAAACGCTGATCAATTAGTCACTAAACCAAGAATGTTCTTGGTTTCAGATCAGAGATTGATTTAATATAAAACAGAGATTGTTCAGTTACTGAACCAAGAATGTTCTTGGTTCCTGTAAAACACAAATTGTTCATATTGTAAAACGGAGAACGTTCTTCATTTTCTGTCAGACAAAATTAAGCCTTGTAATGTCAAAATAAACACACACAATTGTTAACCCAGTTAATAAATGAACTCCTGCGTTTGGGGGACTGGATCCGACTTTGAATCTTCAATAGTATGAGATGAAATTATTACAATTTTGTATGCTTCTATGCTGCCAGTTTTCTGTACTAGGACAAAATTATAGCTTGCGTTCTATCTATTCTCTACACTCTAGTTTGCCAACCTTACTTGTTTTGGCTTATATACAAGTTGTTTATAATTTAGGAGTAACAAACAAAAGTAGTTACAACTAGCTAACTAAAAACTAACTACCTAAAATAGATTTTCATCTCCAAAGTCTTCTAATTGAGTACCACATATTACAAATCTCCACCTTGGTACCTAATGAGAAGCTTCAGCTTGTGATTCTTCAAATCAGATCCTCTTAGTCCTTGATCTTAGTTTCTGGATTTGATTTGCAGCATATCCAAACAGTGTCTGAATTTGGTAAGTGTGACAGGTTTTGTAAACATGTCAGTTGGATTATCACTTGTGTACACCTTTTCCACATTTATCTCACCCCTTTCAATGACATCCCTGATGAAATGAACCCTAGTGTCTATATGCTTGGTTCTTTCATGATACATTTGATTTTTAATCAAATGAATGACACTTTGGTTGTCACAACTTATGCAAACAGACTCATGTTTAACACCAAGTTTAGTGATCAATCCTCTCAGCAAAATTCCTTCTTTCACAGCTTCAGCAAGAGCAACATATTCTGCTTTTGTTGTTGATAATACCACTATGTGTTGAAGATTAGCTTTCCAACTGACTGTGTTGTTGAACACTGTGAATACATATCCTGTAAGAGATTTTCCTCTATCTAAATATCCAGCAAAATCAGAGTCTACAAATCCTTTAACTGGTTTTGATGATTTTGAACGTTTACTGTATTCTAAACACATGGTTTGAGTTCCCTTTAGGTACCTTAGAATCCATTTGATTATTTGCCTATGGCTCATACCTGGATTTCCCATAAACCTGCTTGTGACATTTACAGCATGAGAAATATCTTGCCTTGAACAGACCATAGCATACATGATGCTCCCTATGAAACTTGCATATGGTATAGTTTTCATGTCTTCTGTTTCCTAGTTTGTGTTTGGTGACATGACTGAAGAAAGTTTGAAGTGAGATGCTAATGGAGAGCTAATTGCCTTTGATTCACTCATATTGAATCTATTTATGACCTTTCCAATGTAGCTCTCTTGGGAAATTATCAGTTTTCCTTGCTCTCTAATTCTGATGATTTCCATTCCTATGATCCTCTTGGTTGGCCCCAAGTCCTTCATCTCGAATTCTTTCTTCAGCTGGCCCTTTAATTTTTCTATTTCTTTCATACTTTTAGATGATATTAGCATGTCATCCACATATAGCAGCAAGTAAATGTATTTGACGATACTTGTTTATAAGCAGGAATGAATCAAACCTCAAATACCATTATCTTGGTGATTGATTTAGCCCATAGAGTGATCTAGCAAGCAGACCCAATCCTCCTTTCCTTGGGTCCTAAACCCATCTGGTTGTTGCATTAAAAGTGTTTCATTCATATCACCATGGAGAAATGTTGTTTTGACATTCATCTGTTCTAACTCCATGTCAAAGTGTGCTACCATGGTTAGAATTATCCTTATAGATGCATGCTTGACTAGAGGAGAAAATATTTCATTACAGTCTACACCTTCCCTTTGAGTGAATCCCTTTTCTACTAGCCTTGCTTTGAACCAGGGTGGTTCAACTCTTGGAATTTCCTCATTCCTCTTGAAGATCCCCTTGTTGCCTACGATACTGGAGTTGGCAAGCTTAAATATGAGTTCCCAAGTGTTGTTCTTCTCTAGTGATTTCAGCTCCTCGGTCATAGCTAAAATCCATTTGTCTTTGCCTTGAGACTTGACAGCTTCATTGTAGTTCATGGGATCTTCTTGTATGATCTCTTAAACAACATGTAATGCATAATTGATCATGTATGCATAACCATATCTTTGAGTGGGTTTTGATGTCCTTCTTTCTTTGTCCCTGATAAGGTTATAATCATCTAATTCCTATTATGGAAACATAGCATGTTCTACTAGGTTTGCATTAATATTGTCTTGTTGAGCATGTTGTTGTTACTAAAATGGAGAATGTTCTTGGTTTATGTTGATCTTTCTCCTTTTGATCTTTCTCTTTTTCTGCAGCTTGCTCCACCTCAAGATCAAACCTCTCAACTTCAGTTTGATGTAAATTTTCATTTGTAGTCTTGATTAAGGACTTATGTAGATCAGCCTCATGAAATTTAACATCTTTATTGATGATGCATTTTCTACTTTCAGGACACCATAACCTATAACCTTTACTCCACTTGGATATCCAACAAAGTACCATTTCTTGGATCGAGGGACTAGCTTTCATTCATTTACATGATAGTATGCAACACATCCAAATACTTTTAGGTGATTGTAATTAGAAGCATGTTTAGTCCACATTTCTTGAGGAGTTTTGAGTTCAATTGTAGTTTAAGGACTCAAATTTATCAAATAACAAGCTGTATGAACAACTTCTCCCCAAAACTGTGCAGGCGTGCCTGCACTTGACATGATGCATTTCATCCTTTCAAGCAGGGTTCTATTCATCCTTTCAGCTAGACCATTTTGCTGAGGTGTGTGTCTTTCAGTCCTATGCCTGTTCACACCATGAATTTTGCAAAAATTTGTAAACTCCTCAATACAAAATTCAAGACCATTATATGTCCTTAAGGTATTAATCCTCTTATTAGTTCTGCTTTCAACCATCGATTTCCAATCTTTAAAGGTTTTGAATGTTTCATCCTTACTTTTTAACAAATAAATCCATAATTTTCTACTATAATCATCAAGAAATGTAACGAAGTACTTGTTAACTCCATGTGAAGCAATCTTTGCAGGGCCTTATATATCACTGTGAATATATTCTAGAATTTCTTTTGAGCAATGTTTCTCTTTAGATAACTTGACCCTATGCATATTTCCATACACACAATGCTCACAAAATTCAAGATCACTAATTTTGTCCCCACCTAGCATTCCTTGCCTGTCCAGAACTTGCATTTGTTTTAGACTTACATATCCCAGTCGTTGATGCCACAAGTTGGCTTTGCTTGATGCTTGAACAGCCATTGTTGCCATACCTATCACTGCTTGACCATTGAGAAGGTAGATGTCACGATCCCTTATTTCCTTCATGATTACCAATCATCCTTTTATGACTTTTAAAGTGTTTTTCTCTACTTGGTATGAACAACCAGCTTCTTCCAGCATTCCTAGAGAAATTAAGTTCCTCTTTAGCTTTGGAATATGTCTAACATTTGACAAAATCTTCAAGAAACCAATTCCAGCTACCTTGCAGGTTGATTTGTTCCCCCATAATCACCTTGCCTCCATCATTTTATTTGTAGTCAAGAAACCAATCTCTATTTGAGGTCATGTGAAATGAACACCCTGAGTCAAGCACTCAGTCATCATCCATGATTTTAGTTGAATTTCCCATAAGAACTTTTGTGCTTTCATATCCTTTAGAGGCTATAAATGCAATTCCATAATCATCATCACTATTTGATCCTTTCTTTCCTTTCCAATTTGGGCATTCTTTCTTGAAATGCTCTCTTTTTTTAATCTTGAACTTATTCTTCTGTTTTTTATTCTTCTTCCCTGCCTTGGCCTTGACGAACAACCCCTCACCATTGCTTTCTTCTTTCTCATTTGACTTCCTCTTCAATTCTTTGGAGATTAGTGCAGCTTGTACTTATTTAATGACAAAGAATCTCTATCATAAAGAAGTGTATCACACTGATTTTCAAGAGAGTTTGGTAATTAATTTATCAACAAAAGGGTTTGATCCTCATCATCCAATTTTACCTCAATATTTTCAAGATCTAATACAATCTTATTAAACTCATCCATATTATCTTCAATTGACTTCCTAGGTTGCATCTTGAAAGTATATATCTTTTGTTTTAAGTATAAACGATTCGCTAATGATTTTGTCATGTATAAAGATTTTAATTTGAGCCAAATACCTGCTGCAGAGGTCTTCTTTTTGACACTTCCCTCAGAACCTTGTCTCCAAGACTCAAGATTACAGCATCACGAACCTTGTTCATGATATCCTTCGTCTGATTTTCTGGTAGTGTGAATGCCATGTCTTTCTATCCTCTTAGTGCTTCTGTTAAACCTTGATGAACCAGTAACAGTTTCATCTTGAGACACCATAACCCAAAATCATTCTTCCCATCGAGTTTTGTAAGTACATACTTTGTTGATGCCATCTTTTCTTTGAATCGAATACACATGTGTTCTTGATACCAGTTTTTGTTAAAAATGGAGATCAATAAGTCACTAAACCAAGAATGTTCTTGGTTTCAGATCAGAGATTGATTGAATATAAAATGGAGATTGATCAGTTACTGAACCATGAATGTTCTTGGTTCTTATAAAACGCAGATTATTCATATTGCAAAATAAAGAGCGTTTTCCATTTTTTGTTAGATAGAATTAAGCCTTGCAATGTCAAAGTAAACACAAACAATTGTTAATCCAGTTCAGAGATGAACTCTTACATCTGAGGGACTGGATCCGACTTTGAATCTTCACTAGTATTAGATGAAATGATTGTAATGTTTGTATGCTTCTATGCTGCTAGTTTTCTGTACTATGACAAAACTGCAGCTTGCATTCTATCTATTCTCTACATTCTATTTTGTCAGTCTTGCTTGCTTTGGTTTATATACAAGTTGTTTACAATTTAAGAGTAACAAACAAAAGTAGTTACAACTAACTAACTAAAAACTAACTATCAAAAATAGATTTTCATCTCCAAAGTCTTCTTCTAATTGAGTACCACATGTTACTATTCATTTCCTAGAGGTAACTTTTTAAAACTCATGATAACTTTTACAAATAAGAAGTTATTTTGAATGAGGATTTATTTATCTTTTGAGTAGGTGTTATGTAATATATTGGGATTTTTAGCTTTAATATCAGTAGTTATGTCATTATAATTATGTTGGGTGTGTTGATTTTGTAGGTGGAAATTAAAAAACTATCTCAAGATTAAAATGCTACATAAAATGCTACAGCAAGTTGTAGAGCATGTTTGTGAGCAACAAAGGGAGATACAATGTCTGGGTCTTAGGTGTACCTGACTATGTTCCAAAAGTTCAGGGTTACCTTCTAGTACTAGGATGCGCAAGTAAAAAGATTCAACTTGGCCTACCCTTCTTTATTGGGTAAAAAGATACCTTGTGAAAAAATGACAAAATTGAGGTACAAATAAGAGAGAGAAGGACACTACATTTGTCGGATAGAAAGGGTACAGTCACTGAAAAAGCATACAGAGAATTTCATACCTTGATTTTAGAACCCTAGCCGTCACTACCCATATTCTACCATCATCCACCATTGGAAACCATCATAGTTACCTTTTATGAAGGATTTGTGTTAAAGGAAAGGAACTTGCAAACAAGCTGAGGATGGAGCTATTATAGCTATTATAGAAGCTTGTGTTTCTCATCTCAATTCATCATTTTTGTAATAACTCTGGCTGTAATTTTTACTTCAATGTTAATCTCTATTTCCATGTTTCAATAAAAGGTCACTATGATCTAAACCACTTGAAGTTAAGGATTAATAAAGTGTTAAATGATGTTTATGATTTAATTTGTTTATGGTGTGTTAAATATTTATTTATGTATATGCTGATTTAATTTATAAATTTGAACTTGGCCATTTTGGATTTAATGTTAATATGGATTTAATCTCGAAAAAAGAAAAAAATTGATTTATTTGTTTAATATGAATTTAGTCGAGATGTTTGGGCAATTGGTTGATGTTAAAATACTATGAATAATATTCATGTCCACAAAAATAAAAGTAAAAAATTGAAGTATAATTGAACGTGAACATGAATTTAAGAATGACATTAGTACACTTAAAAATCATGATAACCTCGAAGGAAAACTCTTGAAATTACCCCTTTCATAATGCTACAACATGTCATATCGTTTTAATACCATAAACTAAGTTTATCAATTATTTATATCCTTAACTCATTTTCATAATCTAATTTCTAATCAAATAGTTACTCATTTAAACTTGTATTTTAAAATCCAAATTTATTTTAAACCGTCAACAAAATATGCTCTCTTTTATCTTACAACAAACAAGTTATTTGTCTATAAATTAGTGTTGAAATTAGGATGGTTAAGGTTAATTGATTTTTTTGAAATAAATCTCTTCTTGTTTTTCTTTGACAATTGATTTCAATCAACAATTTTGGTCCTACTTTAAATCAAATCATGTGTATCAATCAATTTTTTGAATAATTTTTTATAAGAATATTGTAATATATTCCCATATAAATTTTTTATTTTTTTAATAAAACATGAATTAAATATAAATTTGTAAGCGCTAGAAACTTAAAAAAGTCATATTTAATTCATTATTTATTAAAAAAATTTAAATAAATAATATTCTAAACATTCATGCAAAAAAATTATTAAAAATTCAGACAACACATATGAATTGTGTTTTAAACACAGGATAAGGGACTACATTTGGTTTCTTTCATAAAGTGACATCATCTAGTTAGGAAAAAAAGATCAATAAAATAGAAGCCATCGAGAAAGATAAGTGAAGTCAAAGTGTATAATTTTAATCAACACGTCATCTGCTCAAACATCATCTCAACTCGAGGACATGCAAGTACTTGAGTAACAACTCAACCACTACTTGAATGAAGAAAAATCAAGGAAATGCAAGTACATCGTGTGACAACTCGATTTTCCTAAACTAAAATTGTATCACGATTAGAATCGATTAGAAATTGATTAGAATTGTTTTGGAAGAGTTAGGGTTTATTAAAGATGTTTCCTTCATAATTAAGCAAAGAAACTTGCCACCCAAACAACTTAGGATATGTCTTGCCACCCAAACTTGTTTTAGAGAATCATATTAATTGCTAGCATGACAACATTATTGTTTGAGCCAGGACTTGGTGATAATTGACTTATAACACTTGAAAAAGTGGAGTCTAATTTGTCACCTCAGTGGACGTTGCCTGAAATCATTTTTGAGCTGTGCAGCGCCACTGTAGTTTAGAAAGCTACCCATTGGCGGCTACCCATAGTAGAAGGCCCCCAACATTGCCTGGAATAATTTTTTAGCTGTTTTATTTTACCATTGTTGTGTTTGTTCTTGAATTCTCTAATTAGGAATTTAACATTATCTTAAGGACTTCTAAAACTCGTTGTTATAATAATTAATCTAGGCGTTATTGAACCACATTTGCTAATAGGCATTTTGACCCTAAATCATTCAGGCTAAATGGACAGAATTTTGTCGTGGATGGAAGGAACGAGTGCTTCAATGCAATTCACAAATAATTCTCATCAATTTTACTATTAAAGAAAATCAATTTTACATCAGGACAATCCAAAATAAGATGGAAATTACTCCCCAAAACACCCACCAAGTTGAGTTGAAAAATATTTGCAACATCCGTTCAAGGAGGGAAAAACTCGGACATCACAAGTTTCTTGGGCACTTTTTCTTTCCAGAAAAAGAACAAGTAGTGGCCTTTACTGAAACGAAGTTTATAAAGGGTGAACTTTATACGATGCACTTGTACACATTCTGATATAGATATACAAAACAAGGAACTAGATAAGCAATAAGATTCAAAAACCTAGACGAAATAAACTGAGACTGGAAGATTATCTTATCAATATGCGACTTAGCAATGAGCAAGAAAGAAGACAGATTTCATTCTTATGCACTACTATGCTAACCAACTTTGGTTACATCTGTCTTTAATAAATCGCACAATAGTTATAAAAAGAAACTTGGTCAATTAGCAATGAGCAAAAACCAAGTAAAACCAAACTGATGGCCGATATACGAAACAAATGGAGTAAAAGCAATTAATAAATATAGAAAGGTGAACACTGCAGCAGAAAAAATACAACGTTCAGAACTACAAAATATTCTGTTCCAACTATCTATGTGTTTCCGTTAATGGAAGTATTGATGTATCCTTGAGACTCAATTATCATCTCTGCAGTACCATTTGAATTGAATTTTGTTGAGACGGAGTTAAGCTCTGCAGTGCAACACAGTACATTACACAAGTTTAGCAAAATTCAACTGTATGTCTTAAAAGTTGCACTTACTGAAAAATTATAATGCTTTATAACCTTGCAAATGTGATCTAAGAGCTGTCCGTCAGACTGTGAGAAGTTAGCAAAGAAATCCACAAGGTATTTTACAAGATTTATCTGTCAGTAGCAACCAAAATTGTAAGCATATGCATACGCAGGTTATTGCATCATATTAATTAAACAAATGAAACAAACTCCAATGTGAGACCTGATTAAGAGGATCGGCAACATTTAAAAGGTCATCTTCATACTGATCATCTTGATCCTTGTGATTTTGAATCAAGTTCAGCAATATAAAAAATAAAGTAAAAAGTTCAGCTTAAAACTCAGACAAGATACAATATAATAGAGACTATGATGTGACAATGACGTTAAATCAACCAAACCTCGTTAAATACTTTGGCCATTGCTTCAAGATGTTCATATCCGGCTTTTCCCAGAGACGACACTGAATAAAGAAATTCTTTATCATTTTCAAGGCCATCTGTTTGAACTTCTTCCCAGTCACTATCCTGAAAAAGCAGTTTATATGTAGTAAGTTCATTAATCAGTGAATACTTAGCACACATCAATATGCATTAACCTACCTCCTCTTCACCACCAGCCAAAACTTGTTCTTGTATTTCAGTTAATGCATCTGCCAGTAAAGACACAATCTGCAAAACATATATTTATTACGTTTATGTTAGAAATTTCAATCATTAAGACATTACAATAGCTTTGTCAACATTCAGCCTACAAATTATTAAAACTGTACGTTGGATTGTAAAAAAAAGGTCATTTTCTGATTTAAAAGCTTCTACAAGACTACACCTGCATAAATGAAGCTTTATAATGCATTGTTTGTGTTGAAGTTGTGGGATTTTAGGAAAAAGGAGGAGAGAAAATAATAAGGGTTTGAATATTATTGATAATAGCTTAATGCTGACTTTATTACAAAGGGCTCAATACTGATCTCTATTTATAGAGAAACATAGACTTAACCCTAAATAAGGAATAAATCATAATGATAATGAAAGATATTCTAAGATATCTCTATGATTATAAATTGATCCTAATAAATAATTTAAGATACTCTAATATAATATAAAATATACTATAAGATATTTTCTAATATTCTAACAGTTTGTAATCACAGCAAAAGAAAAACTTACACAGAACACAGATGTAGCATACCAGATAGACCCAAAAAAGTAGGAAGTTCAAGAAGAAACACAAACATTTGACCAAAGACACTGCCATTTTACAATTAGCCACTGCAGATAATTTAAAAACATACTCTTTTGTTTTTCCTTCACAACCCTATTCTTTTGCTAATTTAAATTTAAAAACATACAACATTAATATTGAAACTACAATTTAGATAAACTTAAATAACAAAGATATCATGAAACTAATAAATTAAAATTAAAATGAATATTATATCTTAGAATTTGGGTTGGGCTTAACTCAACCCTATGAAACCAACATGTAAGATGAGGACTACCTACCCACCACTTATAAACACATATTTAAGGTCATATCTCATATAATGTGGAACTTGTCAACACACCCCTCACGCCAAGAACTGAACATCTGGAGTGCGACACGAGCAGCCTAATAACGGGTAGCCCAACAGATTTTGGGCACACTAATAGAATCTTAAAATTTTAGTTGCACCTAACTCAACCCTACAAAACCAACTTGTAAGATGAGGACTATCCACCACTTATGAACACAGTGAAACCATATCTCCTACAATGTGGGACTTCTCAACATTTTTTTACAATAAAACAAAATAAAATACATACCCAACAAAGCACAATAAAAAAAAGCAGACAAACGAACACACAAGTCAGTCTTTCCACTAGTATAAAAAAAGGGAACTACCTTTGTAGGAAGTGGCACTATTATCCACTGATCTGGAGTTGATTTAGCTTTTGATCTTGTGGTTATTCCTGTGCCAGACTTTACATGACAAACAAGTTCAAAAACTCAACGAGCACTCATAAAACCAAAAACAAATGAAATTTATAATTAATATACAGTAATACCTTAATCAGATGACCTCGGACCCGTGTTTTTTCCAGTTCACTGTGCCTGCTGGTTAGCAACAAGGCCAGGGCACTTGTAGTAACTTTTATTTGATAGGCCCCCTGTATCTCACCTGCAATCAAATATCATGTGTAGAAAATTTACTTTATCATGTTCATGTGCAAGTAATATGATATAATATAATATAATATATTCATATAAAAGAACACACACACGCACACACGTATTTGTGTGTTTTACTCAATGGAGACAAGCTCTCGGAAAAACCATACAAGATAACAGCAGATCTGATCAGATGTTACACAGTTATTTGTGTAAAAAAAATTATAAGATGGCAAAAAGTGACGGGAGATGAAGGAGCTTTTGTCTATAGATGAAATGGTATAATTATACCAGAAACTTACAAACAGATGTAAGGTCTCGGGTCCGAACCTGAGACATGATGTTCAACCTAATAATATTGTAATTTATCAATTGAACTAGGATTTAAGGACTTTATTTAAGCTCCTCATTCATTAAACATCACACGATTGAATAACTACACAGCTACATGCAACATCTCAATCGCTTGAGAACAAAGAACAAGGACAGTAAGATCAGTTAGTAAGTTAGTTAGAAGGACTTAGTTACATAATAAATAGGGGTATGCAAGAGTAAAGGGATTCTTCACAGTTATTAGCATTATGTAAACCAGGCCATCCCTCAACTGAAGTCTGCTGATAGAACACCTGGGCCTTATGATATGGACAATCCAATTATATCAACACATCCTATTTAGACTAGCCTCTAAAAGATAGTAGAAGAAGAGGCAATAAGAGTTAGATAGTACCCTCTCTGACTTTAGGAGATTTTCTGTTATAAGAAAAAGGGTACGGAGTGGGAAAGGCATTCAGAAAACTGTTAGAACATTGAAGGAGAGACTTTTCTCTAGTGTAGGAGCTTTTTCTCAGGTTTAGGAGTCTTGACTCTGGTTAATTTTCTGCAATTTCCTACTTTAAGAGCTGTGAAGCTCTATTTTCATACAATAAATAGATTCTTTCATTGATCTATATTTTGGAGTTCTTTCAATAAATCACTCGATTCTGTGGTTTTCAAACAAAATATCAATCATTTGTTAAAAAGCAGCCAGCTTCCAAAGTATCAGTCTTGTTAAACAAGAAAACTGCTTGGATATGATGTTGTACATCATTATTAATCCATATTTCACAAAATAAACCCGATTAAGATCCCAAATTTTTGGGTACTTGTCATCCTCACTTTTTAATAGTCCATCATCCCAACTCCTATGCTGATTAAACTTAAATTTATCCATCACAACCGCAAGAAGCATGCACCAAACCCCTTCATTGCGAAACAGTACATAAAACAGTAAAAAAAACAAAAATCTTCACAGAAAATAAATAAAACAGGTTCACCACAGGAGGTTGCCGACAAAGATTGTCGGACAATGGTGGGGGCCTGACAATGGAGAACTTGGTTCTGGCAGGAAAGTGCAAAAATGAAGCGTAGATTTAATAGCACTACTACAAAGCTGAGCACCAGTCTTCTCCATTTTTATGCTCAGCCACTGATTCAGCCTTTTTGGTAAGATGCTTTTTATACCCTTGACCAGTAAGAAGAAGCCCAAGTGTTGTAATTGGAACTGCCCAATTTCCCTATAGAGGGGAGAAGTGACAAAGTTGGTGAAAACAGTTCTATTAGTCATGGAGGAGTCTTAAGTACCAGAGGATGTCATGAGCGATTCACAGGAGAAAAAAAATTGTCCGAAAAGGAGAGTTGATGGGCTATTTTCATTGAAACCTAAGTACTCAGGCCTAAAACAAAAAACCGAGGTCAGACCTGGGACCGTTCGGGCAAGGCAACAAAAACAGAAGCCCTGACAGAAGGGAGGCTGGATGCACCACCGCACTTGGAAGTGACAGACTGAGATAAGGATATTGCATATAGTATTTCCCACACGAGAGAGCACGTGCATGAGTACCTGGTTATGAGCTTTTAGGGGTTGGCCGGTCTGGGTGTGGAAGCTGCAATGGTGGGGCCAGTTGCCAGAAAGTCGCCAAATATAGTGGCAGCAGACAAGGGCAACAACGGTTGAAGAGACAAAATGACCAAAAAGGTTGTTGGAAAGAGGTCATCATGAAAGAGAAGGATAAACCGGAGTTGGAACATGGTTTGTCAAAAAGAACACTAGATAAATAGGGTTGTCTCTCATAAGACTCTAGATACCATGTTGAATGAAAGAAAACAAAGGCATGAGATGGTAAAACAGTGTTTAAACTATACAATTGGCACCTTTATATAGGCTTAAAAGATTATAAAATAATTACTGAATATTGAATTCCTACATACACAATATGATAGGATAAGATAATACAATAATTACTGAATATTTTGAATTCCTACGTACACAAGCTATCCATATCAACACAATCCTAATATTACCTTCAACAGCACAACATCTAATCCAAACTTCCATGAGCAAAATAACTACAGATTGATAGTCATTTTATTTGCAAGAATTTACTTATGGTGGAGAGATTGTTACATGGTTTGTTAATTTGAATAATTAACTCAGATATTTTCACCAAGTCTCATAAGGGTAGACAATAACCTTATGAAAAGAAATAGGACCGAGGTAAATTATATTAGTAACAAGATATCCCACGCTACACAATCCTAATCTTATTTTCAACGGCATGACATGCAATCCATATTTCCACAAGTGAACTTAAACCACAGATCAATGGTCATTTTATTTGTGAGAACATACTTCTTCTAGAGACTGTTACATCGTTTGTTAATTCGAATTATTAGATTGCGGGGCTGAGAACAAGTTGGATATGCAACAAGCTCTGTAGCACCAACATTTTTTATCGAATACGTGTTCTGATATCTGATACGTGTCAGTATCCAACACCAACACCGTAGTTACATTCAATTAATTCACGTTCTCAAATAATTACCGATTTCAATGTGTCGGTGTTATGTACAATGTTAGTATTCTTGCTTCATAGGTAACAAGTTTAATGGATGTAAATATATGCAAAAGCTTGACCAGTGCTGATAATATCGGTTTTTCCCCAACTACATTCTTACCTATTTTAAGCTACACATATACTGTTCACGAATTTTTCCTATCTCCCTGTTTGTTTTTTCTCAATCCTATTCTGATTTGTAATATAGTAAATTAGGAAATATTTTAGGCAGTAACTACATAATTAATCCCAATAACCAATGAATTTATTTTGTACGAAGGTTATTATTAATTCAAGGGACTAAGACCTCTCAAGTCAGTATCAATTTCACTATTGATTTCAAGTGTTCCTTAGCAAACGCACCAGGGCAAGGATTCTCACCTTGTTGCTTAGTCCATTCTGACATTACATAAGCAAAAGAATTGTCATGTGCCTCAGCTGGAATTGAAATTAGCAAATCAATAAATTGTCCAACATTAGGAACACTCATGTGCACCTGCATTTAACCAACATTCGAAAAGATCATATTTGGGGACAAAGGACAAGTGGAAGGCTTCTAGCCAAACAAATAATGTCGTACAATAGAAGAAGCCAAGAAAACATGACAAAAACGGAAACAATGTAATAAAAAGGATACTGCAAAACACAAACTCCTCTTAGATACATAGAATCATTATTGATGTATGTTGAAATATTATAAATATGTTTTAGGGTTGGTTTATAATCTTAGAGTAACTCTTAGGATTGGATTTTATATTATTTATTATTTTTACTATTTGTTCCTAATTTAGGATTAAGTCTATGTATCCCTATAAATAAGGATTAAGATTGGGTCTTTTCAATCAAGTCATTAATTAACAACTTTTATCATTCTGATTAGAACCCTAACCTCTCTTTCTCCTATTCTCCTTTCTATATGAATATCTATTGTTAACATGGTATCCAGAGCTTGGTATGATTCTCCTTGAACTGTCTCCCCATTATTCCGTTGTCGAGTTCTCAAAAGTTTGGGAATGTAATCATATTTTTCTAATTTTGACATCGTTCAACTTTCTCTTATCCTTTGTGATTGTGTTTGCTTTGCTTTCAAGAGATCAATTCTTTGGTTTCTCCTCTCTCGATTGGTTCCTCTCTATATTGTGACTGTTTGATATGGCTTATGTTCCTTTTTTGGTTGTTTCACTCTTTGTTGGATCCTCTCTTTATTGTGACTGTCTAATATTTTTGTTGCTTCTTCTTTGGTTGCACATCTTTCTATTGGTTCCTCTCTTTATTATAAATGTTTGATATGATTGTTTCTCCTTCTTTGATTGTTTCTCTCTCTGTTGGTTCCTCTCTTTATTGTTAACTTTCCGATATGGCTGTTGCTCCTTCTTTAGTTACTTCTCTCTCTCTGTTGGTTCCTCTTTTTACTACTACTCTTTAATATAGATATTGCTCCTTATTTGGTTGTTCCTCTCTCTGTTTGTTCTAATATTTGTTGGTTTGGTTTGGTTTGAACTTCTCTTTTAAAGGTATATTTGTAGCAAGTTTTAGCTTGAAGGGAAGTGTTAAAATATTAGAAAATATGTTTTAGGATTGGTTAATAATTTTAAAGTATCTCTTAGGATTGGATTTTTTATTATTTATTATTATTATTATAGTTTGTTTCAAATTTGGGATTGAGTCCATGTATCCCTATAAATAGAGACTAATATTGAGTCTTTTGTATCAAGTCATTATTCAATAACTTTGATCATTCTGATTGGAACCCTAACCTGTTTCTCCTTTTCTCTCTTTCTATATGAATATCTATTGTTAACAATGCAAGAAAAGAAACACAACTGGGGAGGATCAGGAATGTGAAAAGTAGCATTTAAGTTCTATACACACATTTCTAGAATCATTGTCTAGTAATATACAAATTATACAAATGATTATTGCTCTAAGTACTGAATTTCCACTTTTGTAGACAATTAGTAATAATAGAGATTTGGGATAATTAACCATGACCAGCAAAAAACTAACAGTAGAATCATTCTATATCAATCTAAACAATTTGCTATATTAATATTACCAATCTAGCAAACACAACTAGCAATGAGCTTCTCAGGGAAGCAATTTGAGCAGATTGCATACGTCTGACAAGAGCAGCAACCAGGTCTCGTATATGTACAGCCATTTGCGAGGGTAAATGCAGTATGAGTTGAAGAATATAACTCCCAACAAAAAGAGACCCAGAGCTATCCAAATTTGGGTCTAGTAGTCTGTACCAAATTAACAAGGAACCAAGCAACAAATGAGAAGCAGAAAAAGAGAATAGACATACACACAAAAGCAGAAAACAGAAAAGGTGAAAAAACAATAAACATAAGAGTGCATGTGAAAATGGGAAGAAAAGTAAGTCTTCTTCCATTTTCATCGCATTCACAAATAAGCAGTTATTTCTCTTCGGATATACATGTAATTAATCAGTTTACATATTTTGTTACAATGGTTATATCTTCTGCTCATTCCCAGCTGCAAAAAATGTGAACTACAATTGCAACAGTAAATAGTAGGTACGATAACATAAATTGTAAGTGTTAGTTAGATATATGCACAGTTGTATGTGCATAACTAGATGTACACCTGCATAAGACGAGGCAACAAATTGATTTTCAATAATAAACATAAATGGTAGTGAGTGTTAGAAGTCAAGCATTTCCCATACTGGTTTTCTCCTTTCTTATCTAACAGGAAAGCTCAACATGAATAGCATAAAGTTCAATAGATAACACTATTTCAACTACAGTGTATGGTTGAACTCATAACTTGTTATGGATTGGCCATACAAATACATTCTAGTCCACATGATTCAGTCTGGAACCGGAAGGCCCTGAGATGTCAAACTATCATTGAAAAGATGTTTCAAGTAATACTGGTAATTAATTTACTAAGAAATTTGAAATAACAGTCAACTACCTTGAAGCTATATCAAGTAAGCTTCTCATAATTGATCCAGAATCAGGTCCCCAGAAAAGAACTTCTTGTCTTCCGCCAGATATAAAAGCAGATAAACATTCTGTCGCATTCTGCACAGGTCAAGTCAATTCAAATATTTCATTATGTGTGCAATAAGAAATCATAATCAAGTAACAGAATAGGTTATACATATATATTTTTATCAAACGAAGTACCTGAATTTCACTATGGTCATCACGTTCAAAGACAATTCTGATAACAGCCTCAAAACAGACATCATATATTGCTTTCACTACATCACCAGGGGAATTCTGTACAAAGCTATAACATACTGAGATTAGAAAATTGTAAGATAAATACAGTGTACAAAGATCAAACTTCAAAGCTAATAAATGAACTAAGTTTGAAAATAAAAAATGAAAAACAAATGCAGGCAAGTGAACTTGCCTTCAGTAACATCGTTAGCAGATCCAGTGACCCAGCTACCAAACCATCAACCTGCTCTTGGGGCTACAAGAACATTTAAAAGGTGCATAAATAACAAAGTTTATTATTTTAAAATCATTAATTAATCCTGACTTTCAGTAACTTTAAATAGCCATACTTTATTTAAAATTGGTCCAACATATGGCAAAATTCTGGATACCAGTGAATGTATACATCCAGGAATGCTTTTGATTGCCTGAAAAATAAATTTCAACGATGACAAAATAAATCATCTATATTAATTGAAAAAATTGTTGCAAAATCAACAGTTACGAACATAGAAGCTAACCATATATGAAGCACAATCAGTAATAAATTCCGATCAAACAAACATCATAGAAAAAGATAAACTTAGCAGCTAAAGAGTGGTTTAAGGTGGAATTGGTGTTTTAAGAACTTAAAACCAACTAAAATAACAATAATTGCATTCTCCACCAAAAAAACAAACAATATTCTGATACCAATTTGTGAGGAACCAAATATATATGGAGGAGTTAACTGGATAGATGAAGAAACCTCTTTACAACCAGAGGTTCCTCTGGTAACTGTCTAAAAAGAAGTTGCAGAAAACAGAAAATAATAATGGAACAGAATCAAGCTCCTTACATTGTGATAGCGGAAATTAAGAAAAGAAAATTAAATGATATGCGCCTGCTGAGAAGGAACCTGTATCCATTACTCAGATTAATCAACCCAATATTCAACAGAACTCACACCTCATCATGTCAAGGAACAAAATCTGTGACTGAATATGCATTATTTGTGGCACAAGCTTGACTACTAGTGTTTTTGACACGAAGATGATGAAGTGCACTGCAGATATTGCATTTCTTAAGAACTTTATTGAGGACAGGGTGTATGACTTCTTAGCTGGACCGAAAACTGAATTTGATCGTCAGAATCCAGATTCTTGAAAAGGATACAACTTCCCCTAGAAGAAATCATTTCCTTAGTACGATCTTAAGGGTTGGAGAAATCTAATGATATAGCCACAAACTATAGAGAGTTGAGTACTGTGTACCAAAGCCAATCAATTTCAAAGGGAAAAAACTTAAATGGTGAACATCAATGGAAGAACAACGACAACCTTTCAGGTACCAACTGCAAAATGTCAAGGCGCGCAAAGGAAAAATATTGGAAATTACATGGCAAACCTCCAAGTAAGGAACGGGGAAGTCATGGACGGCCGTCAAGGCCTCAAGCTCATTTGGAGTAATGATAAAACAATTTAGACCTAACAATGCAAATGATTACTTCAACCAGGCCTTGTCACCCTATTTATAGTTACAAGGAATCGTCAAAGAACCATCTTGTGTTTACACACCACAACAAAATGGTGCAGCCGACAACAAAAATGGGCACTTATACAACACTACTGAGGGAGGCTATCCTTACCAGCCTCACATGATAAATAAGCTAAGCAATAAAATTCCCATAGACATCCTTATCATTATCGGTTACACTGGGGGGAGGCTATCCTTCAGGGGCTTCTAGTAGTCTCACTCCAAGAGGATTGGGCGCAAGACCTATGTCCATGTCCACCAGCATAGAGATTGTTGAAAATATATTACGATTTTTGTATTTATTGTATAGGCAAATCATATCATGTAAATAGGTATAGTATCTCTTATATTTATTTTTGTACTTATTGTCTTGAACATATATAACATTAACTCCGTTGTGTAGTTGAGATGCACGATATGCCTCATCAACTTCCTAACTAACTTCGACGTAACTCTAGTTAACCTATATTCTATATCCTAACAATACCCCCCTCCTCCTCAAAATCAACCATCCTCAAGGTTGCAATCTACTAAAATAAAAATCTTCAATCTGAATAGTTGTTGTTAGAATGTAATGCATAAAACTGAGAGAAACTGAATTGCACTAAATATTATGAATTCATTATAATTGGTTGAATGGTACAATGATACTGAATTAGTATTTATAACACATACAGGGAGTTACAAACTCCAACTGAAAGCATATTCTTCTTTCATGGTTGATGTTGAAGAATCGAGAAAAATTAGATTTTATTCTCTTTTATTTTATATTATTATGTTTATTTTTATTCTGTTATTATTACTCAGTTTTACTATTGTAATTTTTTTTCCTATATAAACAGCTTAGGGCTGTAATAATAAAACATGAAAGTATTTTGTCTTTTACTTTCTTCATGGTATCAAGAGCTCTGGTTAGGGTTCTGTAAACCTTTCCACAACCATTAGGGTTTGGCGCTCTAACCAACTGAGCTACCACAACCATTAGGGTTTGGCGCTCTAACCAACTGAGCTAAAGCTAATGGCACACAATACCCCATGGAAGGTAGCCCTTATGGGTAGCGGCAACAACGACGATGGTTTGGCAAAAAAATCAAACATAGTCAACAACCCTGACAATTTAGACAGCGCCATAAGTGGCAGTGGCAGCGGCCTAAGCAGCCAGAATGGTTCTTCCAACTTTTTTGGCCATGAGGGAACTTCTAATGCCCTCAAGGTTGAAATCCAGAAACTAAATGGAAAAAATTATGTCGAATGGTCCCAAACCGCAAGATTGATTTTAGACGGTAAGGGAATATATGGTTTCCTAACAGGAGAGGTGCAAATGCCTGCCACAACTGATCCAAAATACAGGTTTTGGAAATCTGAGAACTCTGTTATTATTGCTTGGTTGCTTAGTAATATGGAATCAACAATCAAAAAACCTTTTATGTTTTTGCCTACTGCCAAGGAAGTTTGGGAGGCTGTCAAAGAAACATATTCTGATATTCAGAATTCTTCTCAAATTTTCGATCTCAAATCACGATTGTGGCATACCAAACAAGGAGATAGAGATGTCACTACCTATTACAATGAGTTGATGACACTATGGCAAGAATTGGATCTCTGCTATGATGATCATTGGAAGTGTTGTGAGGACAGTGTTCTGTTTCTTAAGAGACAGGAGAACGACCGTGTATTCATGTTCTTGGTTGGGCTTAATAAGCGGCTTGATGAAGTCCGAGGCAGAATATTGGGAAAGATCTCATTGTCATCACTTCGGGAAGCATTCTCAGAAGTTAGAAAAGAAGAGGCGAGACAAGGTGTTATGATGGGTAAGTCGCCTTTTGTTGGTGAGGTTGAAAGCTCTACCCTAGTCACAAAAAATGAAGACGGGAAGAGCGCTGGCAAGAAACCATGGTGCGAACATTGCAAACGTCTATGGCACACACGTGATACATGTTGGAAGCTCCATGGAAAACCTCTAAATTGGAAGAAAAAAGAAAGAAACGAAGGTCATGCGCTCCAAGCTGGTACATCTGATCAAGAGAAGCAGTCTCCTTCAAGCCCATCTCCTTTCACCAAGGAACAGTTAGATCAATTGTTCAATCTTCTTGAGTCTCAAACTTCTTCTTGCTCTATAGCTCAGAGAGGTAATTTTCCAAATACTGCTCTACTTAGTGTCACTCCCAGCCATACTTGGATTATTGATTCTGGTGCTACTGATCATATGACTGGGGAGTCGAGTCTATTTTCTTCTTATAGCCCTTGTGCAGGTAACCACAAAATTAAAATTGCAGATGGCTCTCTTTCAGCCATTGCAGGGAAAGGTTCTGTTATTCTGTCACCTAAGTTAACCTTAAAAGATGTCTTACATGTTCCTAATTTATCATGTAATCTATTATCCATTACTAAATTAACAAAGGATATAAATTGTCAAGCTAACTTCTTTCATTCTCATTGCACTTTTAAGGAGAGTGGAGAACTCTATTATCTTGACAATGGACTCGACTTCAAAGACCAACAAAAAACAAGTACCTGCTTTGAATCTATTTTTGTTTCTTCTAATAATGATGATATTATGTTATGGCATTTACGGTTAGGACATCCTAGTTTTCCGTATTTGAAACATTTGTTTCCTAAATTATTTTCTAAGAAGGATCCATCTTTATTTCATTGTGAAACTTGTGAATTTGCTAAACATCACCGTTCTTCTTTTTCTACACAACCATATAAACAATCAAAACCGTTTGCAGTTATTCATAGTGATGTTTGGGGTCCTAATAGAATAAACACATTTTCTAATAAAAAATGGTTTATAACTTTTATTGATGATCATACTAGAATTTGTTGGGTTTATTTATTGAAAGAAAAATCGGAAGTTGGACAGGTTGTCAAAAATTTCTTTAAAATGGTGCACACTCAATACCAAACAAATATTCAAGTCTTCAGAAGTGACAATGGTAAAGAATATTTTAATATACTTTTGTCCAATTTTTTTCTTGCAAATGGGGTTGTTCATCAAAGTTCTTGTGTTAATACACCCCAACAAAATGGAATTGCAGAGAGAAAGAATAGGCATCTTCTTGAGGTTGCTAGAGCTTTACTATTTGCAAATAAGGTTCCAAAATATTTGTGGGGTGAAGCTGTTTTAACTGCATCATATTTAATCAATCGAATGCCATCTAAAGTTTTAGATTTTCATACACCTCTTGATGTTTTTCGAAATTATTTTCCTTTGACTAGTGTCTCTGCTGATTTGCCACTAAAAGTTTTTGGTTGCACTGCTTTTGTTCATGAACATAAACACCTTGGCAAACTCGATCCACGAACATAAACACCTTGACAAACTCGATCCACGAGCAATAAAATGTGTGTTTACCGGTTACTCTCCAACTCAGAAGGGGTATCGGTGTTTTGAACCAAAATCAAAAAGAATTTTTGTAACCATGGATGTTACTTTTGTTGAAAATCAACCATTTTTTAGTGACATTCATCTTCAGGGGGGAAATTTTAAGGAAGATTCATCTTTTACTTTAGAAAACATCATTACTTTAAGTGATATAGTGTTGTCACAAAATTCTGAGACTTACATTAATGCACCAAAAGAAAATGCCCAAGAATCCATATTGAAACTCAATCCACTTATGAATGAGGTTTCGACAGATTCAGGGGCGACAATATCAAATGAAAATCACAATGATCAAATTCATGATCTCAATAATAATAAAGGACCACCTGAAATGCCACAACATGATGACTCAGATAAAGAGACACAAAGCAGGTTTACTACAATTGACCCTACTTGGAAGGGAAATGTCTTTGAAAGAAGAAACCATAAACAGAGAAATGAAGGACCCATTCTCCGACCCTTCCAAGATTCTGAACCAATAGATAATCCAACACATCATCTTGATACAGGTAAGTCTTCTTCTATTCTTAAGAGTCATGTCGAGTATCCTGATTTAGACCTTCCTATTGCAATTAGAAAACCTATTAGATCATGCACTAAATATCCTTTGTCTAATTATGTGTCATACTCAAAATTGTCTTCTTCATTTGCTGCATTTACCTCTAAGTTGTCTACTGTAGAAATTCCAAAAAATATACAGGAGGCTCTAAAAATTCCAAAGTGGAAAGAAGCTGTTCTTGAGGAGATGAGAGCTCTTGAGAAGAATCAAACTTGGAGAGTCATGACATTACCTACAGGAAAGAATACTGTTGGCTGTAAATGGGTATTTACTGTGAAATATAATTCTGATAACACAGTTGAAAGATACAAGGCACGCTTGGTTGCTAAAGGGTTTACTCAGACATATGGCATTGATTACTCAGAGACTTTTGCTCCCGTTGCCAAATTAAACACTATTAGAGTTCTCTTGTCCTTGGCAGTGAATTTAGATTGGTCTCTTAACCAACTTGATGTAAAGAATGCTTTTCTGAATGGTGATTTGGAGGAGGAAGTATACATGGATAGCCCACCTGGCTTTGAAGATAAATTTGGTTCAAATGTGTGCAAACTTCAAAAATCCCTTTATGGTCTCAAGCAATCTCCAAGGGCTTGGTTTGAAAAATTCACTCAGTCGGTCAAAAGGCAAGGATATATGCAGGGACAATCAGACCATACTCTGTTCATGAAGTTCTCTAATGTTGGTAAAATTTCAATTTTAATTGTATATGTAGATGATATTATTCTCACAGGAGATGACATTGTTGAGATGGAAATATTGAAGAAAAATTTGACTAAAGAATTTGAGATCAAAGATTTAGGCGCACTTAAATATTTTCTTGGTATGGAAGTTGCTCGCTCAAAGAAGGAAATTGTTGTTTCTCAAAGAAAATACATCCTAGATCTCTTGGAAGAAATTGGGATGAGTGGGTGTAGACCAGCAGATACTCCTATGGAATTAAATGCTAAACTTAGGGAGAAAGACAGTGTTCCTGTTGAGATTGGAAGATACCAGAGGTTAGTCGGCAAACTTATTTATCTATCCCACACTAGACCTGACATCGCTTTCTTTGTGAGTGTTGTAAGTCAATTCATGCATTCTCCCTATGAAGAACACTTGGAGGCAGTTTATCGAATCTTAAGGTACTTGAAATCCAATCCTGGAAAGGGTTTGTGCTTCAAGAAAACTAATGATAGAGAAGTCTCTATATTTACAGATGCTGATTGGGCAGGATCAATTACTGATAGAAAATCCACCACTGGATATTGTGCCTATGTTTGGAGAAATTTAGTTACTTGGAGAAGTAAGAAACAAGGGGTTGTTGCTCGAAGCAGCGCAGAAGCTGAATTCAGAGCAATGGCTCAAGGAATCTGTGAACTTTTATGGATTCGTAAACTCTTGGACGAACTGAAAATGAAAGTTGACTCACCCTTAAAATTGTTATGTGATAGCAAAGCAGCAATAAGTATAGCTCACAACCCTGTACAACATGATAGAACCAAGCATATTGAGATTGACCACCATTTTATAAAAGAAAAAATTGATGCTGGAGTTATATGTCTGCCATTTGTGACTTCCAATCAGCAAACTGCTGATATCTTGACAAAAAGTTTGGCAAGACCCAATTTTGAGCGACTTATAGCCAAGTTGGGCATGACGGATATCTATGCACCAACTTGAGGGGGGTGTTGAAGAATCGAGAGAAATTAGATTTTATTCTCTTTTATTTTATATTATTATGTTTATTTTTATTCTGTTATTATTACTCAGTTTTACTATTGTAATTTCTTTTCCTATATAAACAGCTTAGGGCTGTAATAATAAAACATGAAAGTATTTTGTCTTTTACTTTCTTCAGCTGCACCAAAAAATGTCTAGTGTAGAGAATCCAAAAAAATGTACACGAAGCTCTAGAAGTTCCAAAGTTGAAGGAAGTTCTTCTTGAGGAGATGAGAACTCTTGGGAAGAACAATACTTGGAGGTTTATGACACTACCAGATGACAAGAAGATCGTAGTATGTAAGTGGGTGTTTACTGTGAAGTACAATTGGGGTGGTTCAGTTGAAAGGCGATCTAGAAAAATTATACATGCATGGTCCTCTAGCTTTGAATACAAATTTGGATCAAAAGTGTGTAGATTGAAAAAAAAATCTCACTATGGCCTAAAGCAATCTCCTAGAGCATGGTTTGAAAGGTTCATTCAGTCTATCAAGAAACAAAGGTACATTCAACGACATGCAGATCACACCTTCTTCACAAAATTCTTCCCTGATGAAAAGTTTGCTTCTTTGACTGTTTATGTTGATGATATCTTCCTTATTATAAATAATATAATTTAAATAGTATAAGTGAAAGAAGAACTAGATGCATACTTTGAAAACAAGGATTAAGGAGCTTTGAGATACTTTCTTGGTATGGAGGTTGCTCGATCAAATAAAGGAAGTATGGTTTCACAACAAAAATACATTCTAGATCTATTCAAAGAAACAAGGATGAGTGTGTGTAGGCTAGATGACACCCCCATAAGCACTAATGCAAAACATTGGGAGAAAGGAAGTGTTTCTATTAACATCGGAAGATACCAAAGGTTAGATGGGAAGCTAATTTATTTGTCTTACACTAGACATGACATCGCCTTCTCGACCAATGTTGTGACTCAATTTATGCACACTCCTTTTGAGGACCATCTTGAATTAGTGTGTAGAATCTTGAGATATTTGAAGACCAATCCTAGAAAGGGCCACTTTTTTAACAAGACTAATGAAAGAAATGTTTCTATCTTTAATGATGCAAATTGGGCAGGGTCAACCACAAAAAGGAAGTCATCATCTAAATATTGTACGTATGTCTGGGGAAACCTTGTGGCATGGAGAAGCAAGAAACAAGAAGTTGTAGCAAGAAGTAGTGCAAAAGCTAAGTTTAAGGCGATGGCTCATGGAATTTGTGGAGGAGCTTAAGATGAAAATTGAGCTTCCATTAAAGCTATATCTGATAGTAAAGTCGTCATTAGCATAGCTCAAAACCCAGTTAAACATGATAAAACCAAAAATATTGAGATTGGTCGTCACTTCATAAAGGAAAAGATAGATGAGGAAATCATATGTCTACTATTTGTGACTTCAAATCAACAAACAACGGATGATTTAACCAAAAGTCTGGCAAGACCCGCCTTTGAGGATTTGATAAGCAAGTTGAACATGATAGATATCGATGCACCAACTTGAGAGGGGTGTTGGAGAATCCGTGTGATTCTTTCCTTTTTATTTCTACTATTATATGAATCATTGTTTCATAAAATTCTCATTGATTAAAGGAAGAGAATTTACTGTAATCTCTTTTAACATAAACAGTCAAGACTGATGAATAAATCATAACAGTATTTTCCCTACAGTTGTATACACTATCCAACATTTCAAATTTAATCAGGTAGTTTTTCAATTATAAGATTTTAATAAAAAAAATTAACTTATTAGTTATCAACTAGTTTATCTACTACTTTTGCTAAAGGCAGCCATAATAGATAAGATGTTACTGTTCATGTCACAATCTCTTGTTCTGCCCTCCTACCTCATTCAATGCAATGTATGTAGGATATACAAATTACAAACTCAGTCATAACTAATGTTAAATGTTGACAAAATCAAGATACTCTGCAGATAATAATATTAACAAAAAAGACTAAAGGTCAAAACCATTACCTCAAGAACTTCAAGTGCGTCAACACTGATAAAAGGGTCAGAAACATGTGATGCCCATACATTAAGGATTACCGGAGATACAACCTGTTCTACTATTGCTGGTGATTCATTGCCTACATATAAAATGAGGGGATAAATACAAACAAATGTCGAGCTAAACAAAACACACAAGAATGTGTGGAGGTAAGACTAGAACAGAAATATTCACTATATATCAATAATTTAAATACAAGAGAACAATATAACTAACCTGCCTTTACTGCTTCTTGCAATGTTTCAAGTACCATGTGCAAGGTTTCATCTTGTGCCTGGAAACCATATTAAGGTAACTACATCTTGCAACAATAGCAAAATATACATATATGACAAAAGGATTCATATTGTACGGTACATGATTAAGAAGATCTGTGAGGGATGAAAATAAACCCAATAATTGTGGTTGGACAATTTCTTTCTTTGCTTTAGGAAGAAGCTGAGAAAGTACCCTGCAGGCACCTACTTTTACAGGTGGAGGCCTGTCAAATTAAAAGTTAGAAGAAAGTCTGATGTATAATGAATACAAATTGACACAGGTTTGCTTACACATTCATTGTAATTGCCTTCATTGCTGCATCGAGAGAGTGCTCTAGTACTCCATTGCTTAACTGAAAATTAAGAAAAGTTAGAGTGAGAGAGCAGTGGGGGATGGGGGGGAGAAACTATGAAAGAATAGAAAACATTTACCACAGAGGAGAATTTAGCAACTGAAGTAAAGAGACGAGCATATAGAAAAGGGTATTGAAGAGGATCTGTCACAAAAAGGAGGAAAGTGAGATAAAATATATACGTATATGTACATGTATATGCATGGATCACAACTGAAGCATAATGGAAGCTTAAGGGGAGAATTGACAAATGACCTATTAGAAAGTCCTCGGCAACGATCTGCTCAATCATGCTATTCAAGTTACTTGTCTTAAACCCTGACTCCTATATGAAGGACAAAATATTATATATATCAAAGTATATCCTAGTGCAAAATATAATTCAGTTATTGAAGTTGGAGATGAAAAGGTTTAACCATATATGACTTCCCATGAGAATCAAGAAACTAAAATCAAAATCCTATACCTGTGTCTCAAACAGTTGTTCTGAAAGAGATGACAAGGCAAAAAGAGTAGCTTCTCTTATCTGCCACAGTTAAAATTTATAACACTGACTTTAGAACTTAAAAATTGTAAGTTCCACAAAATGATATATGCAAAAGCAAAAACTTTTTCTCGTGCTACAAATAATATTTGGGACCATTGGCATGCTTACTGTAAGAAAATAAGGCTGGTTGAATGAATTGATTTCATTGCTTAATACTGAGAATACATCAGATATATATACAAGAACTGCTAAGCTAATTTAGGAAATAAACTAACTTCTGCATATAAAATAGATTCATGCATTAACGAGATATTTTCAAATATACTGATCCTGTAATAAATAGGACATAAATACAATATCTCCGTAAATATATCCTACAATGTTCTAGCATATTCACATACCATAGCAAAGATTAATACAGCATATGATTCACACTTTCGATGAGATGTACAGAAAAAACATATCTCAAACCACCAATGTACAGAAAAAACATATCTCAAACCACCAAGAGAAAGTATAAGCAGTCGTGTGGTTAATAGTGTTGAGACAGATAAAAAGAATAGTAAGAAAAATGACAAGTGGTAGAAGACAAAATAGGTAGGCCATAACAATCATAGCAAGGAAGGAAGGGATAAATATTAGGGAGCAAGGATAGGAGAGGCTCAACAATCCTAGTTGAGGCATCCAAAAATTTGAGTGAAGACTTTGGGGGACTTTGGAAACGGAGGTTGGTAAAATCTGAAGGTCTTTCAATCTTCTTTTCAATAAGCTTGTGTGATAAAGAAGAACATTTCCAATAGTGACGACCTAGACTCCATTGTTTCTTCCTCAGTAATGTTCCAAACAGAGTTACAGAAAAGAAAAAGAATTAAAAAAAGGAGGATTGAGAACCAGCATTATTTTAAAATAGCCTTTGTCAGCCGGCAATTAATCTTAAATTATACTCTTAACGAGACATACTAGATAAATTCTAGATCTAAGGAAAACATAAATTCTATATTTACCCTCCACCAGCTTGCACTGCCCGCCAATTTTCTTGATTGAGACTCAGTGAACCATTGTTTTGCAGCATCTATGATGGCAAGAAATCCTTCTCCATCAAAAGAATTGACTACCTCTTCCAGTAACAGCACACCTACAAGAAGCAATTTTCTGATGACGCTCGTGGATATCTCTACAACATATACATAAATCCATACTATTGAATGAAAAGAGAATATTGAGAGGCATGTGGAATAACTGTATGTATCAACTACACAGCAGAAGTTCTTTATATAGGCTATGAGTAATAAATACACATAACGATAGAAATACTTACAAATATTCTTGTTAGAATATTAAAAAATATCTTATAATATCTATTATATTATATTAGAGTATCTTGAGTTATTCCCTAGGATCAATTTATAATCATAGAGATATCTTAGAGTATCTCTCATTATTATTATGATTTATTCTTGATTTAAGATTGAGTCTATATTTCTCTATAAATAGAGATTAGTATTGAGTCTTTTGTAATCAAGTCAACATTAAGCTATTATCAATAATATTCAAACCCTTATTATTTTCTCTCATCCTTTTCTCTAAAATCATACAACTTCAACAATTCTATTTATTTACATAATAATATTTTATTTTCAACACTACCCTTCAAACTGGAGCATATAAATCAAATGCACCAAGCTTGCTACATATATAACTAATTCTAGGACCTTGCAATGACGTTATAAAAACATTTGCCAACTGATCATTAGAATTGACAAAGCTACTGATGATGTCGCCAGATTCAATCGTTTCTCTACCAAAACGGCAGTCTATCTGAATATGTTTGATCCTCTCATGAAAAACAGAATTTGAGGAAATGTGCAATGCAGCTTGATTATTACATATTAGTGTCATTGGACTGCCCTCTTTAAATTAAAGTTCTTTTAGTAATTGTTTCAACCAGATGAGCTCACATGTTACTAGTGTCATGGCCTTGAATTCTGCCTTAGCGCTAGATCTTGCAACAACATTTTGTTTATTACCCTTCCAAGATATTAAATTTCCTCCGACAAATACACAATACCCAGAAGTGGATCGTCTATCAATGGGTGAGCATGTCCGATCAACAGCTGAGTAACCAACTATCTAAGTATGTCCTCTATCTTCATAACCTAGACCTTTTCCAGGTGCACTTTTGATGTATTTAAGAATCTGAATTACAGCATTCATATGTTCTTGGCAAGGAGAATTTAAGAATTGGCTTACCACACTAACAACGAAGGAAATGTCAGGACGAGTGACTGTGAGATAGTTTAATTTTCCAACCAATCTCTTATATCTTCCTGAATATGATAGAGGCTCCCCTTGACTATGTAGGAGTTTGACATTTGAATCCATAGAAGTATCAACTAGCTTGGAATTAAATACATTTGTTTCTTCAAGACTATCCATATCATATTTTCTTTGTGAAATTATAAGGCCATCCTTGGATTGGGCTACCTCAACACCCAAAAAATAACGTAGTTTACTGAGGTCTTTAGTCTGAAATTGATTTGAAAGATGTTTCAACTAGAGTACTCCTTGTTGATCACTACCAATTATGACAATGTCATCCACAAAAACAATAAGATAGATGCACCCATGGATTGAGTGACGATAAAATACAAAGTGATCGACTTCACTACGAATCATACCAAAATTCTTGTACTACCGTGTTGAATCTGCAAAACCAAGCTCTAAGAGACTATTTAAGACCATAAAGAGACCTATGTAGCCGACAAACCATGGTGAAGACTCACCCTTAGCAACAAACCCTGGTGGTTGCTCCATATAAACTTCCTCTTCAAAGGACAGTGTAAAAAGGCATTTTTAATGTCAAGTTGATGGAGAGACCAATGTGGAATTGCTGCAATAGAGAAAAACAGTCTGACATATGCCATTTTGACAACAAGTGAGAAGGTATCCCAGTAAACCAACCCAAAAATCTGAGTATATCCCTTGGTTACCAAATAAGACTTAAATCAATCAATCTTACCATCAAGGTCAACCTTCACCATATAAAGCCAACAACAACCTAGTAAAGACTTCCCATGAGGTAAAGGGACTAATTCCCAAGTACCACTGCTTTGAAGAACACACATCTCATCAAGCATTGTTTGCCTCCACTCAGGGTGGGATAATGCTTCACTTGGAGATTTACGAATAGAAACAGAAGACAAAAAAGACAAGCAAATGTGATGCAAGGGAGAAAGACGATGATAACATAAATCAATATAATGAGGAGATGGATTATGTGTTGTGCAAATATCCTTACGAAGAGCAATGAAAAGGTTATGCTCAGATGGCAGGATCGGATTCGGTGGTGGCGTTGGATGAGAGTCTGCAATGCGAACAAGAACAGGCACAACGGAGGGTGCGCAACTACGATATGTTTGTAGTGGTCGTGGAGTTTGTGGGGTAGACTCGACAGATTCGAGAGGAACAAGAATGGGTAGAATAGAGATACTATCTGCGGAAGTTCGGGATTAATGTCCTGGTGGGGCTCAATAGCTACATGGGTCGGTTCAAAATATGGTACACACTCGAAAAAGGTAACATCAACTGATGTAACGTATCGGTGTAGTGCTAGGAAGAATAGCAACGATAGCCTTTTTGGAACCGATGATATCCGAGAAAGACACACTTGAGTGATCGAACTGACAATTTGTCGAGACTAGGAGATAAATCGTGAACAAAACACGTGGACTCAAAGACACGACAAGGTAATGGGTGAAGAAGGGTATGGGGAAAGAAGATCAAGTGAGGGATATTGCCATCAAGGACAAAAGACGGCATACAATTGATAAGGTAGCATGTTGTTAAGACAGCATCCCCCAAAAACGGAATGGAACATTACCATGGAGAAGTAAGGTTTGAGTGGTTTCAATGTGATGTCGATTTTGCGTTCAGCTACCCTATTCTATTGGGATGTATGAAATTGATGGGACAAATATTCTAGAGCATTATCACTTTGTAAAGTACAAATAGAAACATCATATTGAGTTTTAATTTCTTGATAAAATTGCTTAAAAATAGAAAACAGTTCATATCTATTTTTCATTAAAAATAACCACATACAATGAGAGTAATCATCGATAAAAGTAACAAAATACTTAGACTCTAAAGTAACATATACGAGAAACACCCCAAACGTCAGAGTGAACTAACGCAAAGGAGGACAAAACCCTTTTATTGACTCGATCAGGAAAATGATTACGAGTGTGTCTCTCTAACTTACACAACTCACAATGTAAAGTGGACAACTTAGACAAACTAAGCACCAGTTTTGGAAGTTTGGTAACACTTGGGTATCTTAACAGAGCATGGATAATATGAAGGGAATTTGTAGCAGAGCACGTCTTGGATGGTAGAGAAAGGTAATAGAGGCCTTGAGACTCACATCCGACGCTAATCTGTCATGAACTCTGGTCCTGGAGGGTAACTTTATCAATAGTAAAAGTAATAATACAGTCATGGGAATGAATTAATCGACTAACGGAAAGTAAATTAAAAAGACATCTAGGTACATAGAGATCAGATGCAACTGAAATGGAAGGGAGAATTTGGACAGCGTCAACCCCTTGAGATCGAGTTTGAGAGTCATTGGCAGAAGTTATAGTAGGTAAGAAAACCAGATTTGTATAGAGAAGAAAAGAGACGTTTATTACCAGTGACATTATCAGACGCACCAGAATCAAGAACGCAAGGACTAAACCCACCGGAGTGCTGAGCAACCGAAGTAGTAGAATCAGAGTACAAATGACTCTGAACCCACCGGAGGAAATCTTCATAAGTTGTCGGGGTGCCCTGTGGAGTAGGTGTAGTCTGAATAGTGGCAAAAGGATCAAGTTGAGTTACATTTATCAAAGGTGAAGGTTTACCATACCAATTCCAACTGCAATCAATAGTGTATCCAAGTCGATTACAATGCTCACATTTGGAACGAGGTTTAGAGTTAGGATGGTCCTACACGAGAGCGACTCTGATTATGTCTTAGAGATGCAAGGGCAGCAGCGTCACCCGGAGCTGAAGTAATAGAGGGTTCAGCTAGTACTCGAAGCAGGATTGTTGAGGCAATAGACTTATTCAGAACATTAACAAAACCTCAGCTGGATGTTTTGTTGGTACTCGAAGAAGGATCGTTGAGGTAGTAGACATATCCGAAACAGTAACAGACCCCAAAATTTAATCACGAGTTGCAGAGTACTCATGGGACAAGTCATAAAGTGCAAGAAGCATGAAGAAGGTGTTGCTTTATCCAACTCCTTCGTTTATTCAACTGGATTACTTGCAGCAGCAGGGAGAAGCTCATTAAAATCATGAAGTGCACTATGAGCATTGTCAAGATAAATAGAAATAGAACCATTTATCATCTTCGGAGGAATGATATTCAGCAAGTGGTGACATCATAGAGGCGTTAAGTGTCATTAGTTTATAGTGTATTTGCCTGACTCCAAACCGATTCACACGTGAGATGTGGACGAAAAATCTGTTTAACGTCTAGATGAAGTGTAGACTTAATGACACTACACAACTGAGCATCTCTCTGCTTCCATTTTGAAGTTTCAGCCGCAACAACCTTTTCAGAATTTTTAGTGAGATGGTACTCATAACCTTGACCAAGCATCCATAGTTTGATGTCAGCGGCCCAACTGTCATAATTTGATCCATTCAATTTTTCTACAAAGAAATGAGAGGTGATGTAAATGGTAAAGATGCTATTTGTTTTAGTAGACAGAGACGTCATGGTAGGTAAAGAGTGCCAGAAAACGCGTCTGAACTGGGAAAACAGGGGTTGTTTGAACTAGAACGGGTATATTCGTGACTCAAAACTAAAAACTCCGGACAAATATGGAATCAGAAGGCTGAGGCGAGTATGAAGAGAGGTCACGTCGTAAACAGTTGTCGGACACGCCGTCACGCGCGGTAGCAGGAGGTGGCGCGTAGATCTGACGCACATCAAACGTTTGGGCGCGTGTGGGCATGTGAAAGGTTTGTTGACGACGCGCTTTGAGGGGTGGACCGATCTAGGGTGTACGACGCTACTGGAGTGGTTGTTCGCCGAAAAGGTCGTCGGAGAGAGCGACGGTGGCGACGGCAAAGCATGGGTGGCTGGGAAAAATGGGAAAACAGTACCACAGATAAGGAGGGGGGAAATCGAAGTTGAGAACACGGTTTGCTGGAAAAAAATAAACTTTTCACCAGAGACAGTGGGTTAACCGAGTAGTTGAAGAATAGGGTTGTCTCTCAATGGGCTCTAAATACCATATTGAATGAGAAAAGAATATTAAGAGACATGTTGAATAACTCGTGTATTAACTACACAAAGGAAGTTCTTCATATAAACTATGAGTAGGGATGGGAATAAGCTAGGCCGTCCGTCAGGGGCCTATGGTCTGGCCTACTTATGGTCTGGCCTGGCCTATTTAATAAAAAGGCTAAGCTCAGACTATTTTTAAAGCCTATTTATTTAAATAGGTCAGGCTCAGGCTTATAACAAAGTCTATTAGGCCTGACAGGTCGGCCTATATATATTTTATTATTTATTAATGTTATTTTTTATTATTATATTAATAATAATATTTCCTATTTTAAATTATATCAATTAAACAATCACTCTGTAGTCATTCCATATTCGGTAGTCGTTCCATATTTGGTAGTTGTTCTATATTTGATAGTCATTCAATTAGTCAATCACTCAGTAGTCGTTCCATATTTGTTTGAGAGGTAATAATGAGTGCGTTTGTTTCAGAAAAAAATCTATTCTTTGAAATCAAAAATTATGTTTTAGGGTTTAAAAGATGTTTCTTTAAAAAAAAATTTAATTAATTTGTTAGAAAAATTGTTTTTTGTTTAATATATATAGATATGTAAATTGATATTGGTATGTAGAGAGCATCATGTGGTATGAATAGAAAATTTAAATGTTTTAATGTTAATAAAGCTTTTAAATAGGCTTCCAGACAAGGCAAGACTTTTAAAAAGGTCAGGTCAGGCCGAAAAAAAAAAGCCTATGATAGGCCGTAGGTCAGGCTTAAGCCTAAAAAATTAATCGTAGGCCAGGCTCAGGCCTTTCAAAACCTAGCCTGGCTTATTCTCACCCCTAACTATGAGTAATAAATACATATAATGATAGGAATGCTTACAAATATTCTATAAATATTCTATAAATTTCTAATGCATACTGAATGCATCAATATATTCTAAGTTATCTATCCATAAGGATACAATTCAAAATTCGTCCAATCCCTCCATTTGTCACCTCAACCTTAAAGGGAGGTGGTGAATAAGTGGTCTTATGTTTTTTACTGAAGCAATTCTTAAAGAAGTTGAAAACATATAAAGATTAAAGTCATTATTTTAACAAACAAAAAATAATCATAATGAACAATCAACATAGGAACCTATCAACCAATTTGAAATAAACTATCACTTTCAAAAATTTAAAATGACAAATAAAATCTGACCAGAAATGCGGCAGCTATAAGTGGCATCCTCTTCGTCAGCAATGAACTGGTTGGCATCCACAGACCACGTATGAAGCTAAAAAGTATCAAAAATAAAAATAGTCAAATGATTTGATTGCAGCAAATTTAGAGAAGAAACAAGTAGATCAGGAGAGCATCTACAAAGGAGCACTCTAAAATGGGTGCCTAAAGTGAATCTCACGTGTACACGTCATTCTTTTATACACTTTTAGTAGCAGTACCTAATAAACAGTCAATCACTCTAACCCAACGCCCCCTAAAAATTACTAAATAGGTCCTACAAATATTTACACATCATAACATTTTCAACAAATAACTCATCATTACTAAATGGGACCCGCATAAATGAAGAGAGAAGGAGCTTAGTATAGCACTCTACCAAACAAGCACCCAAAAGTGTTCCACCACAATGAGGATGCCATTTAGCTTGGTGCTAATTAGGGGAAGCACCTCCATTATGGATGCTCTAATGGCACAACTGTATATCATCATAGTTTTCCATGTACCAAATCATGTTTTACATCAACCCACAGAAAAATATGATTGATCCAAATAATAACAAGAATATGAGAGATGATCCTAGACGAGAGATGGTAGATGAAAATAAGGCCTTAGAAAGTGCTTGAGGTGGTAGAGCCCTAGGTAGTTAATCCCAGATTAGCGGCGCGTCGCGGCCAACCCCAGAAACCGGGATAGCGGGTTGCGGGATAACGGGATTTTTTGGACAAATTATATGAATAATATTATATAAACATGCATAATAAAACAATGTCTCAAACTCATAAACTTTCATAAATAGTAACAAAAAAATAAACATTCATAAATTAAAAAATAAAACAGAAAGAAAAAAATAAATTAAATAAAAGAAATAACTAAGTAACGAAAGATAAAAAAATATTAAATTAAAATAAAAACAGAAAGAAGAAAAAAAGAAGCAACAAAAAAAATAAATTAAAAAAATGAAACAGAAGAAAGAACTAAAGTTAAGAAAAACAGAAAGAAAAAAAAAACAAAAGAAAAAGAAGTAACAAAAAATAAATAAATAAACAGAGAAAGAACTAAAAAGAAAAAAATGAGTAAAAACAAAAATGGATCAGAGGAACAGAACAGAGAAAGAAGTAAAAAGAGAAAGAAGTGAAAACAGAACAGAGAAAGAAGTAAAAAGCAGAGAACCAGTGACGAAGAGGAACGGCAGCGCAGACGAACAGGTGTGGCGAACACAAACGGGAAGTCGAACAGTCGCAGCAAACGCAGAGGACGACGAAACGACAGTGAGAAGAGGACGATGAAACGGCAGAGGAAGGAGACAGAAGGAGACAACAAACTCTGAAATTTGAAGGACAATACCAAAATTATCCTTAAAATATTTTAAAATTTAAGGGTAAATTTGGTATTTAATGGAAAAAAAGAGGATTTTTCAGAAGAAAAAAAATCTCGTTTTCTAGGGTTTGAGATCCACTGACCCGGAACGCAACCCGCAACCCGCGAACCGGCCCAGATTGCGCGCGACCTCTCCTTTGCCCGCTCCGCACTGTGCCGTCGCGGCCATGTCCTTTGCCGCTCCGCTCCGGCGCGATCCCGCCGCGAACCGGCGCTATTGACTACCTAGGTAGAGCCTACCACAACAATTTATAAAATCCTAAAATTTGGTCATATTTTATCCAATGTGGAACTCTTAACACCTCCTCACATCTAGGATTTGACAATTTCAGATCATATTCCATCCAATGCAGGACTCATAACAGAAAAGAAACAAGTAGAACATTGGAATGGCACTACTGTATATCACCATAATTTTCACTTTACCAAATCATGTTTTACATCAATCCACAAAAAACTATTATTGATTCTTTTTATAACCACAATATGAGATGATCCTAAAGGGAAGATGGTAGACCAATTGCCTCACGAGCCAAAAGGTTGGAAGGTATACATAATAAGGCCCAAGAAAGTAGTTGAGGCGGTAGAGCCTATCGAGAGTTAGTTACTGAGTAGCATCCAGAAGGCATAAAAATGAGAATGGTAGTTTGGGGGAGGTTACTCAGAAGAACCAAGAGGGTGTGTGATTATTCTTTGTTGAGATAAAGAGAAAAATAAGAAAGCATATGATATGAGGGAACCTGCATCTGGACTACATGCCTACATGGTCATTAATTGCTCAGCATTATTAATACATCTCGATACTGCTGCACCAAATAATGACAAGTATGAAATTAGGAGCAGTAGGAAGACTCAAAAATGTATGACCTGCTGTTCTGTCATTTGAAGAAAAGCAATAGTATAGTACACCAATTCTTTGACATTAGCCCGAACCACCTATAAAAACATAAACCACCGATCAAAGTAATGGTGCAATAGAACACAACTATCAGAAAACAAAAGATTTCAAGAATGTTCTGAAACAAACCTTTCCTAGTCTTGAATTACCGACAATGGTCAACAGAAGTTCAAACAGCTGCAATGAAAAAATTAGATGCAAAATGATAGTTTAGCTGTAATGAAAATATTAGATGCAAAATGATAGTTCAAAGCTAGTTAAAGATATCAAGGACGCGCAAGCATAGGAAAGAACTATTTGGCCCTGATCAATAAATGTTTAGACGGATCTCAGCTGTTTGATTACTTAACGAGTATATTACAATATCTCCTATGAGATGCTAAAATGACATTGACCTGCCATCCATTTTGAATAATCACACTCTCCTATCTAAGAGAGTAATAAAGGCATCCAACACCAATTTTGTCAAAATGAAGATTCTACCTAGAATTAGGATGGTGGAGAAATATCGTAAACCAAATGATTGTAACACGGATCATAAGATCTACCTAAAATGCAAAATTATACTTTCACACATACATACACAAAAAAAGTAGAAAACCTCTTGGGAATGGAAAACAGCAATCCGTTTTAATATAAACGCGTCGATTAGGATCAGGAACAACTAACATCAGTCGAGCCTGGCAGGAATATTTTTTTCTTTTTCTGCAATACAACTCTAAATGTCACAAATAGCTATGTGAATACCATTCTATCAGTTTGGGACTTCAAGAGACAAAATGAAGTTTCAAACACCCTTTCTATTGGATTTGGGACATCACAAAAATACTAAGTCTAATAATAGTTCAAAACTAGTCTAGGTGACGCTTAGAGTTCTAAAGACAAGTAAAAATTTCCTGGAAAATAAAGAATTTATGATGCTCTTTCACATAAAAATGCTATGACCAGCACTAATCTCAAGGACTGAACATAGTACTTTGAAATAGAGAGGACAGACTTGGACATCTTCTAAGGGTTGAAAGTGGAGAGAGTAATTACTATACTTAAAATTAAAAACTGTAGATATTGTAACAAAAGATATAAATCATACATAGAGGCTCAATTAAAATATGAATCAAAAGGATAGATGTTTCAACAAATAGGGATCAAGATAACAAACAATATTCAATTACATTAAGCAGCTGATAAATATTAACATGGGCACACCATCAACTTGATAAAGTAAAGTGGAAACAAAAAGCTACTGAACCACTATTGATTGCAGAAATCACTCATTGCAGATAAAATAAATCGGTTAACTCTGACATGAAAATATGCTCAATAGCAAAATATCACTTCCATTATCAAATCATCAAAGTAATAAACATCAGAAATTGCTGTTATTGTCACCTGGATAACAAATGATTCAAGGCTTATCTCTGAGCCATCAGAATCATATCTTCCTTCATACGAATCTTCTGTTCCTTCAATAGAAGCCTGCTCATAAACTCTCAAAGAGGAGACAAATGTACTCCACAATGGCCCCAATACGACTACAAGGAACAGCATCTTGTCAAACAAATAAAAAATAGAACTAAGACAAAGGCTAAGCAACAAAACTTTGGGAATAAACATACCCTCAAATTCACTTTTAATTAGGCTTGAGAAATTCTGAATAAACTGATTCAAGCACTTCAAAACCTTAAAGAAGAGAGATGAAATATTTATAACAATGGAAACCAGGAAAAAATGTAGAAATCAACTTTTAAAAAACCAGACAAACCTCCATTCTGACACTCCAATCATCTGGATTTTCAGATTGAACTGGAATTTTGAGAATAGAAGAAAATTGTTCCATCCATGGTTTAAGCAAAGGAACTACTAGAGAAGTCGTTTCTTCCTAAACAGTACACCATGATATGTTAACAAACAAAAAGTAAAATACACTAAAAAACAATCAACAAGATCTGAGCACAGTTACGTAGTGAGAAGAAAATACATTATAAACACCACTTATCGCCCCCAGCATAGAAGTGCAAGAATAGACTATTGAAAGGGCCTTGGTTCGTAAGTACGTGTCATATATCTGCATGGAGAAATAAAATTGTTCAATGAGAGGAACTTAGAAAGATATATGGTGAAACCATTGGTTTAAACTACACCACGAAAACTCTTTATATAGGTTTAAAAGCAATAAGACACTTACAAATATTATATCCCTATAAATAAGAAATGATATGATATGATAATATTGAAAACTAATCCTAAAAGATAAACCAATATATTATAAGATAATATCAAGATATTATTTTATATTCTAACAATCCCCCACAAGCTAAAGCTTACTAAACTTGTTCTTGTTAAAAGAAAACAATGTATTGCTCCGCAAATAAATCAATAAATAAAAAGATGGATATGCAACTCGAGATGCAGATGCTGTCAGAGAGAATTGCTGGAGTCGTCATCAACTTAGGAGCAATTCATGGCAAGAAATTGAACAAAGCTAGGTCCATACTTCTAAAAAACTGCATTTGCAAGATTCAAACTAATAATATAGGAGACCCAAATGTTTTAACTTCAATATAATTCTGAGAATTGCTTTTGTGACAAAGACAACTAGTGCACAAAGAACAAAAGCTAAGGCTATAGCATCTAGGATGAAAGTTGAACCCAGTGCATCGGGGACAAATTGATAGGCTAAATTGTGAGTCATAAACCACAAAAGTCACCTCAAAATAACCATCAATGGCAAAAGAAGTTGTGAAAAATAGGAAGAAAGAATTTTTCTGAATGTGCTTGAGTGTTAAAAGCACTCAGCAACTTTGATATTTATATACATTACAATTAATTACATGTTATGATTACAAGGAGACATAAATACAAGTTCCAACTCCATAAGTACATGAATCTAAACATACATTAACCTAAGACTTAAAGTGCTCGTATTTTCAATGGGATACATAAATGAATCTTGTTATTTCCAACACTCCCCCTCAAGCCGGTGAATAGGTATTTTCCATTCCCAGCTTGGATACAACTCGTTCAAAATTTGAGCTACTCAATCCTTTGGTGAGAATATTGGCAAGTTGCCAATATGAGGGCACATATGGGGTGCAAATCAGCCCACTATCAAGCTTCTCCTTAATGAAGTGTCTATCAACCTCGATATACTTGGTTTGATCATGTTGAACTGGATTATGTGCTATACTAATAGCTGACTTGTTGTCACAATAGAGCTTCATAGGTCTTTCCCATTTGATTTTCAAGTCTTCTAAAATAAATGAGCCAAAGTAATTCACAAATGCCTTGTACCATGGCTCGAAATCAGCTTCAGCACTAGAACATGCTACTACATTTTTCTTATTACTCCTCCAAGTCACAAGATTTCCTCCAAGAAAGGTACAGTACCTTGTAGTAAATCTCCTATCGACAATTGACCTTGCATAGTCGAGATCAGTGTAAGCCTCAAATGTTGTATTGCCATTTCTTTTGAACAAAATTCCTCTTCCTAGAGTTCCCTTAAGATACTGCAAAATTCTATGAGTTGCATGTAAATGAACCTTTTTTGGATAGTGCGTGAATTGACTGCATTGACGCCAAGAAACATATGTTGGATTCATTATTCCATATCGACAATCTTCTTCGATTGTAAATTGAAGAGGAATCAAATGACAAACAAAGAAACCAATAAGATTGTGAGCATTGACGTACGATTCAATTTGTTGACGCCATATGAAAATCTTTTTATTCAATTTCTTGGTGATTTTGAGCGAGAAATTCAAAGAAGGAGGTGTATTAAGAGGCAAAACATTTAAAGGTGACGCAGGAATCGAAATCTTCGTGCGAAGCGGAGGAGAAGGAGGTGGTGGAGGAATTGAATGTGACGGATCCGCCATGGATCGTAACCTAGCTATGTGTTACCATATTGAATATCAATGATAACTATTTTTCATTATTGAATAATATGAGTATAATTTTGATCATCTCAGCTTATATACTTGTTGAGTTGTCACCTGCTATAGCAGGTTTACAAGAGGTTAGTTAGATGGATAACTGTCAGTCACTGGGACAGCTGTCATATAACTACCTAATTGAATCTACACTTAGTTACAATCAATTTCCTATTTACTATACTCTTATAGACTCTAAAAAAATGATGAAGAAAAAGGAGAAAGAAATAAATATTTAAAAAAAACAAGAGGAGTGCTTCCTAAATGGTGGTGGTCGCCATGGTGCTGGCCGCCGCAAGTTGGTGATCATTGTGGGTGGTGGTGGTCGAAGGGGGTGAGGGTTTGCCATGGGTTGCGGCCGCCAAAGGTGAGGTTTCTTGGAGGACAGTAAGATGTGGTGGATGGATGAGAAGAGAAGAGAAGAGAAGAAGATATTGAGATAAATAGTAAAATGACCCTATTTTTTATATTTTAGGGTCTTTAACCTATTTGGGACGCCAACAAAAAGTATTTGGGTCAAGTCACACGACCAGAGCCTCTATTTTTGTTATTTTTTAGGGTTTGGCCATTTTTCTGCCATGGCCTCGAAGTGCACATTCTACCACCAAGCGAAAACTGATACACCACCCCATTGTATGGCGGCATAACAGATTCTTGCCATTGCCATGGCCCATTTTCGACAACAATGATTACTATAAATTGCTAAAACTTTTCTTGTAGAAATTCACAAGAAACGGCAAAACAATATGCAAAATAGAGATAATATATGGGAAAGATATCAAAGGGAAGACAGAGCATGTTAGAATATATAGAATAAAGGAGAATTAGAGTAGTTAATAATATTGTTAGAACAATAAGTAAATTAGTTGGTTAGTTTGGTAGGTGGTTGTTCAGCTTGTTAGCAAGTCTTTAAATAGCCCTTAATTGGTAGAGGGGCGGTTAGCTTAGAATAATTGTGTTTTATGACTTGTTAATGGATTAAACAGTCATAAAACTCAATCATTCATAGATATCTTTCCATCTACCAATCGAGGTTTATTTAAAGACTTCCAAACTAAGTAAAGCATACGAGAAGCATAAAACTGGTTAGTTAGAAAGTTAGCAGAAATATATTCAAAATTATAACCTGCGGAGAGGATACAATGGTCAGCAAACTTGGGAACAAAGTAGGTATTAGTGTTGGAACCATTCTATCATCCAAGTCCGCAGAGAGAAGAACCAAGCATTTCATAGCTCCATGCACTAGAATAAAATTATTAGAAAAAATATAAAGTTAATGAATTAGCATATAGAAAAAATTCAACCAGAGAATACAATCCTAAAACAGAACAATTATTGATCATAAAAATCTTAAAATAAATAAGGCTAAAATACAATTTTGGTCCTTTATCTTTTTTTATTCGTTTTAGTCCTTCATCTTTTTTTATCGTTGTCTTCCTTTATATTTTTTTATTCGTTTTCGTCATTTATCTTTTATTTAATATTCGTTTTAGTCCTTAATATAAGGACAAACTTGTATAATTTTGTGAAAGATAAAGGACTAAAACGATTATTAAGTAAAAGATAAAGGACTAAAATAAAAGATAAGGACCAAAACGAATTAAAAAAAGATAAAGGACAAAAACGAATATTAAGTAGGACCAAAATTATATTTAAGCTAATAGATAAAGTGAATGAATCAAATAGTAACCAGCATCAAAGCCAAAGTTAATTATTTCAATGGTTTATCATCTGTAATATGAAACTTGTGGAAAATGATACAAGTGTTAGATAAGTATGCTAAGAAAAGCATAGAGCAAACAATTTGCCTATTTAGGGGGAAAAGTGTTGTATTAGAATTTGGATTGGGTCTAATTCAACTCCACAAAACCGACTTACATGGTAAAGGATGTCCACCACATATATCATTATCTAATGGGGGACTCTCTGTCTCAACACACCCTCTCATGTCCAAGACTAAGCATCTGGTGCGTGACTCAGGTGGTTGAAAGGATCAAAATAAGCTCTAATGCCATACTTGAATTTGGTTGGGCTTAACTCAACTTTTCAAAACCAGCTTGTAAGATGAGGGATGCCCACCCCACTTCTTATAACCACTACTCAAACCATATCATTATCCATTGTGAGGCTTTCAAAATGTTTCAAATAATGTAGATCATAGCACTATGTTAGGATGGGATAAAATATTTCAGACTTTCCTTTTCTTCTTCTACAATATCTGCTATGGTACTATTTCAGTTATTACCGAAAATTCCATTTCCTTTGTTCTGGAGTAGTAATTATTAGGCTCGACGTACAGTAGTCTATAAAATGAGTAATTTGTAAATCAATAATATTCAGTTTTTTCTCATCTCATTCATCTAAGAGTGCTCCTATCATATAATGTTCAGAATACACTCCACTCCAAAAGCAAATGGAACCCATTTTTCACGTAAGGCTTTTCCACAATCAAACATAGGTTCAAATGTATAAAATCCAACAAATCACAACACAGAATGAACTGTTTACCTCCATTCAAGTTGGTTTGATTCTTGATCAAATTTAAGAGAAATGGTAACAAATCTGGCCATGACTCTGGCCAATCATACACTGCAATGGATGCCACAGCCATACCAATAGCTGTGCAAATTTTCCGATGAGGGTCATCTAATGTCAATAGAAGTATTCGGCGGATGGTTTCCTGATGATGTAATACAAAGTAGTTAGCACAAGAAACATGCTTCTAGTAGACTTCATTAAATGGCCATATGCAGAATAGAACATTTTTTTGGAAGGCAGAACAAAAATATAACTATAGTTGACATGGAAGAAGATAAAGTTTCATCAGTAATATAACCATTATCCTCAAAAAAGTATACATTATGTAATCTCCTATCATTAAGTGTTCCAAAAATTCATATTCGAGAAAATACATTATCTGCGGAGACATATATCTATGTTGTCAATCCCCATGCGATCCCGCTATCCCAGTACAGTAGAGGGGATGGCCGCGATGCCACTGACTAGAAAAGCGCGTTTGACGGTAGCAGGGCTCCTAGTCGCAAATCCCGCTATCAACACAACCCACTATCTCAGCACAACCCGCTCCCGCTTTAGGGCATTTTCAAAAACACAAGTTTTCTTATTTTGTTTTTTATTCTTCATTAAGAGACCCTATTGTGATTTAAAAAATGAAATATAATATGCTATAAATTACAATAAAAGGACATATTAATGCCATATTATTTTTTAATCAATAATATAAACTATTTTATTAGTAAAGTATAAAATGATTTGTTTATTTTTTAAAAAATAATTATTTTATTGCTTTTACATACTGGAAGCATGAAATTTCTGTATAGATGATGGTGAAATTTTTAGTTTGATGTTTTTTTAAATCAATTTTAGTTTTATTTTATTTTTAAATTAATAAATTTTTTAAGTTAAGGTTATATTTTTTAATTATGTTATAATTGTCTCTTTTGTGGGATCTTAAGATCCTTGTTACGATCTTACGATTTACGCTTTTTCTATATCCCAAATATCTTTGGAAGGATCTCAAGTTTGACACCCTTGTTAAGGGTATCTAGGTCATTTTCACCCACTTAAGCCTTAATTTTTTATTATTATAAACCAACGAACGGGTTGGTTCAGAATCTTGAAAAAGAAACCATATTCGTTCTTCCTCTGTTTCTCTCTTGCTATGTCGTTTTCGTTCTTTTCTTGCTCTGTTCAGCGTCATTTTGTTTTGTCTGGCCAATCATACACTGCAATGGATGCCACAGCCATACCAATAGCTGTGCAAATTTTCCGATGAGGGTCATCTAATGTCAATAGAAGTATTCGGCGGATGGTTTCCTGATGATGTAATACAAAGTAGTTAGCACAAGAAACATGCTTCTAGTAGACTTCATTAAATGGCCATATGCAGAATAGAACATTTTTTTGGAAGGCAGAACAAAAATATAACTATAGTTGACATGGAAGAAGATAAAGTTTCATCAGTAATATAACCATTATCCTCAAAAAAGTATACATTATGTAATCTCCTATCATTAAGTGTTCCAAAAATTCATATTCGAGAAAATACATTATCTGCGGAGACATATATCTATGTTGTCAATCCCCATGCGATCCCGCTATCCCAGTACAGTAGAGGGGATGGCCGCGATGCCACTGACTAGAAAAGCGCGTTTGACGGTAGCAGGGCTCCTAGTCGCAAATCCCGCTATCAACACAACCCACTATCTCAGCACAACCCGCTCCCGCTTTAGGGCATTTTCAAAAACACAAGTTTTCTTATTTTGTTTTTTATTCTTCATTAAGAGACCCTATTGTGATTTAAAAAATGAAATATAATATGCTATAAATTACAATAAAAGGACATATTAATGCCATATTATTTTTTAATCAATAATATAAACTATTTTATTAGTAAAGTATAAAATGATTTGTTTATTTTTTAAAAAATAATTATTTTATTGCTTTTACATACTGGAAGCATGAAATTTCTGTATAGATGATGGTGAAATTTTTAGTTTGATGTTTTTTTAAATCAATTTTAGTTTTATTTTATTTTTAAATTAATAAATTTTTTAAGTTAAGGTTATATTTTTTAATTATGTTATAATTGTCTCTTTTGTGGGATCTTAAGATCCTTGTTACGATCTTACGATTTACGCTTTTTCTATATCCCAAATATCTTTGGAAGGATCTCAAGTTTGACACCCTTGTTAAGGGTATCTAGGTCATTTTCACCCACTTAAGCCTTAATTTTTTATTATTATAAACCAACGAACGGGTTGGTTCAGAATCTTGAAAAAGAAACCATATTCGTTCTTCCTCTGTTTCTCTCTTGCTATGTCGTTTTCGTTCTTTTCTTGCTCTGTTCAGCGTCATTTTGTTTTGTTCTTGCTCTGTTCAACATCTTTATGTTCTTACTATGTTGTTTTTGTTCTTTTTGTGACTCTGTTTTGTCTACTCTATTTCTTCTGCTCTGTTGTCTCTTTTGTTGATTACAATTACTATCAGAACATGATTTTGATGTTGGACTTTGGTTACTTAAGTATGATTACCCCTTTAAGTTTGTGTTTTTTGCTATTTTGTTAGTATTTTTGTATACTATTTGTATTTAATGTTTAGTTTATATATTGTTTTTTAGCCATCACAATAGCAGTCATCCCACTGTCCCATTTTTAAGGTTCGACGCTCTCCGCCGCTATCTGTGATTGACAACTTAGATATATATAATATTCTTGAGGACAACTTTGAACTGTTGAAATAAAGTCGAGCCCCATTTAGGAGTTGTGAAACCTTGCTATTATCATCCATGCTTTTGTAGAGGAAAGTGAAGTCAATAATCAGACACAAAGCACAATGGCAGAAGATAAAGAGAGTTCACGTGGAAAAGCTTTGTGAAAAATAAGAGTTTTTGAGATATAGAGATTTTTCAGAGTTCTATAATTAAGTATTCTTTGTAACTTTGACAATGAGAATAGTTCAAAAATTACAATCCAATGGTAAGGTATTCAAAACCAAATCAAATCCTAATCACACACAAGTTTCCCTATAGTTAAATCATAATCAATTCAAGCTCAGATAACAGTTTCTATTGATACCTTGTAGCTATCCACTTTTTAGTAATATTCAAAATAGTAATAAAAACATATGTACCTTTTCATCACCGGAAACCACAGGAGGTTCAAATGAGTCTTCATCCTCCTGCCAATGCTTTTTAACTAACTGCTTAAGAAGGACTGCAGCTAAGTAGAGGACGGTTAAATCATCAAAGATCATAAGCTCATGGAAGGACGAAAGTGAATAATTTTTTACTGGCACAGAGATTTAAGTTGTAGCTAGTAAAGGTTTTAGAAAGTGAAAAGAAAAAAGGACCAAACAAGCAAGCTTGAGACTTTTTATTTTTCTCTTAAAAGAATATAAGCACCCTTTTGTTTTTGGCCAATGTTTTCTGTTTTTATTGCTTGGTTTCATTGTTTCCTGCTTGAATATCCTAGCATCATTTCACCATTTCATACCACACATCAAATGTCCTTGTCAAGTTATTCAAAAGATTAGAATATTTTACAACAAGGAAAATATCAGCTCTAGCATAATTTCATACAACAGCAAATGTTTCCTAAATTGACAAAACAATTGTTTTTCTTCTACTTCTTATTTTATACCATGTTCCATTTTAGTAATCGATTCCACCAACAATGAAAACAAACAAAATCACAGATCATTACACTAAACATCCATTCCAAGAATGAGTCACAAAAAGTAAATATTTGGGCTCTGAACCATAGATCATAAATGTATCTAATCATTAGGAAAAGGATATCTGGCGCAACCCCAAGGCAAGCTCCTTGTTTGCAACGACTTTTGATAATGCACTGCCAAAACCTTCAGAAAAATTTAACACTATAAATTACAATTGTTCTGCCAGACTGAAAAAATTTGTTAAATAAAAATGGTACCAAATGTGAATTACTGATTTTTCTCCTTCATCTCCATAGGTCAAGTTTTAGAAAAGCTAAATATATTTACAAAATAAATACATGAAAAACCATGGAATGCTTTAGTAAAGAAAATCAAGCATATAATGCCCAATCAAGTATGATATTTTTCATGTTATCAAAAAAAAAAGTATGATATTTTTAGGCCAAAACTATGTAGCACCTATACTTCAAATTGAAGTCATATCCAATGTCCAACATGCATTGGTGTTCGACATTGACACATATATTAAGTTATTAACATTCAATCATTTCTATTTTCTAAATTATCATCCGTATGCACATGTCAGTGTTGTGTCCATTCTTTGTGTTTGTCTCAGTGCTTCATAGCAAGAAAACATACAGCATAAATATCAAAATGCAGTAATTCACATTGCCTTAAAACTAAACTTAAATTATGTTGACTTCAGATGGAATATTAATTGGTGTGGATGCATAAAACTTTTTGCCGGCATGACCTATATCTTTGTGTCACAATCATTCTGAACCTATTTATGAGCCGGTGACTTTCCTGTGTTAGTTATTGTTTCATACCTTATATATAGCAAGAACCGACCCTTTTCTTCATAGTAAGTAATTGCCACATTTAAAAAAACAAGAACGGCACACACAATGGCATTGTAGAACTAACTTAGGCCGGCCCTGTTTACTCAGTGAAAACATTTCGTATTTCCATTTCTTTTGAACAGTACAATTGTCTAAATTTCTAAAACCAATGAAAATGTCATTAACTAGCATTTCATATTTTCTCCATGACAATGGTTCACTTAAAAGTCTATCATCAATGTAAAATCAACACACATTTTAGAAAATGAAAATACAAATGTTTTTGTAAATTGAACTGGCCTTAATTTCCAAAAATCCATCACGATTCCTATTCCTATCAACTACAAGACAACCCAATGTCACCACCGTTAAACATAAATTCCCAAAACCAGAGGACAATATCAAGGCAAATAAGGGTTTCACGGAGCAAAACTTCCAAATATTTTGGGTTCTAGGACAAGACAATTAACGCAGAAAACAAAACCTGGCTGGCGAGAGGCTTGATCAAGGGACGCTTCAGCAAAACAGCGAACCTCTTGGTTAGGGTCGAGTGTGGCAGACAAGCAACCGAGAAGCCATTGTTGATCTTGATCCACAACGTTGGCCATGTTGTAGCACGGAAGAGGAACCAAATGAGAAAACCCTAGAGGCTCAACACAACGATGGCGTTTTTGCTTTTCGACTGTTTCACTGGACAGCACAGCTTTTTCCCGCTCAGAGGAAGGAATGTTGAGAGCTAAAAATGTGCATTTGGAGTTGGCGGAGGTTTATATAACAAGCCAATACAGTGGCAGAAATGATATTTTCGTGCTACTGCATATCTTTTTTTTTTAATTTAATTTTCATGTAAAGATCATAATGATGAATAATGTTATAAATAGTCATGACAAAAATTAAATTTTATTGATGAATTAGTGATTCTAAAATCTCTTTGCATTAACTATGTATCTAAATTAATTTTTTTATAAACAAAAAATCTTAGTTTTTTTTTGTAAACAAAAATACTTAAAAAGTTTAAACAAGTAGTAACGATAAGAGTTTAACGACGTGTTTAGTCGTGCATATTAACAGAAAAGTAGATAAAAAAATGTCAATATTTATAATATTAATTTTTTGTAATGTAATAAAAAAACAAACAACAAATGTTAAAATAAACTCGATTTTTTTATGAAAAAAAAAATTACACTTTGAAATACTTCCTTATAGACTACATTTGAGGTAATGTTTGTATCTTGATCTTCATCATCAACTATAAATATCTTCAATTTTTTTCTTGATGTCAATCTTGAAATTACAGCATATAGTTATCCATAGCGTAATGTAGATTGTGGTAGTTAAAATCCTACATATTTCAACGATTGTCTTTTACTTTTATAAATAGTCATTGCATAATATATGACTATTGAAAATTGTCTTCATTGAAATTTAAATGAAATTTTGAGATCTGAATGTGTCAATGATAATCTAGGCATATTATAATCGTAAGGTATCTCCTTAGTGAGCTTTACTTTTAAACTTAGTGTTTTGAGTTATATCAATTTACTTAGTCTAAATAGTGTGTGCTTTGTTGATACTCATTCTATAACTCTTGCATAGATTGCTTGATTAAGAAAGAATGCATGAAACTAAGTAATTAGGCTCAAGTGGTTAATGAGCTTCAATTAAGGACAAATTGTTTGGGAGAACTCGAGTTCGAATTTTGCATGATATAATTTTTGGTCAGATTTTACTTACCTCTCATACGAACTCTAGATTTTCAGGGCTCCATTCTCCTAAGAACCATAGGACTAATTTGAAAAGAAAAGAATGCACGAAAAAGAAGTTTTTATCATGCATAAGCTAAATACGTGATGTTTTAGCATGCGTTAAGTTTGAAGCATGATCATATAGCATTGACATCCTTTGAAACTCATTTCAAATCATTTTTAAGTGTTTTTAACTTTGTGAATCGACTTGTGAACTTCAAGAACTAGGTTTTTTAAAGTTTCAAAACGGTAAGTCGACTCACTTGGTGTGTGAATCTACTTAAAAGCAATACAAATGTTATGCAAGTCGGCTCATATATGTGTGAATCAACTCACACAGCTTCAAGCCTCATATTTTGTTCTTTCAGCATGTGTGAGTTGACTCACCACGTATGTGAATCGACTTATCAAGCCTGCAAACATAAAATTTGACGGTTTTAATGTTGTTATGACAATTACAAAATAGTTATTTCTCTTAGAATTTGTTTTTCATTGGTCTAGCCTACTAGTGCATCATATAAAAGGTTTTCTAATATTTTCTAAACACAAGAATAATATCACTCATTTCTCATACTCAAACATTCAAGATTATATCACAAATTGAAAACTCTTTCTTGATCAAATCGGGTGTGCAATCGAGTTTTGAAGTGAGAAACAACAACTTTGAGATATCGATTATAGGGTGTCTATTCTATATATCAATCACCGAAAGGACATCGGTGGATTGCGTATTGAGGGAATTAGGAGGGTGTTCCAAAATTCTATGTAGAAAAGTGTTTAGGAAGAAGGGTTTGTGTGCAAGACTTTAACATCTATTGAAGAATCTTGTAAACATTCACAATCAATAATCAAAGGAAGAAAACTCTCATTTGATTGAATGAGAACATAATGTACTCTACGAGCGAGCACAAAGTAGAAGAATCTGTATAAATCGCTACGTGAATCTATCTATCTCTAACTCTTTAATTTTCTACAATTTATATTGTTCTTTAATTTTTATTTTATTTAGAGTTTGGAGGAATTTTTTGTTTTGGTGCAAAATTGATAGAAAGATTGTCACTAGAATTTTCTGATTTAAAATTTTGTCTTCATTATGTAGGTTGAATGAATATATGTTTTTAACATTGAGTTCAATATCTTAGGCTTAATTCAAATTGAAGAATCTAATATCTTAGTGTTTCTATTATTTGTGATTCATAGTGTCTTTGTTTGAATATCTGTGTCATATTTGATTGAAGTATCAAAAACCTTTTTCAAAACAACTTCAATTAAATATTTTATTTTCTTGTATTAGTCTCTATTTAATTTGTGGTATTTATTTCAAATATCATCAACAAATCAATTTGAATATCCAATACGCTTAATATACGAGTCCATCGCATTAAAAGTTTTTATTTTCCATTGTGTGGCTCAAACAAATTTTAATAGAAGTTTCAAAAGTATCGAATTTTATTCAACCTCCATTCTAGAGTTCATTGTCGGTCATTTTGTGGCTAACAAGTGGCATTAAGAGTTCAACTCTCTTAGTGATATAAGTCTAATGGCTTAAAGAGAAGCACAAAATGGAAAACAACTTACTTATGTATCCATAGGGTGAGTATATTATAGCTCTGATTTTAAAAGGAGATTATACGTATTGGAAATAGAATATTAAAATTCACATTATTGGTTATGATATAGATGTTTGGGAAACCTTTAAGAATGACATTTACATCCCAAAGACGATGTTGAATGGTATTGAAATTAACAAACCAAAAAAGAAATGAAATGACCGAGATAAAAAAAAGTTCAACTAGATTGGAAAGCTAAGAACATTATTCTACCCTCTCTGGGACAAAATAATTTTCATAGAATTTATAATTGTTTGACAATCTAAGATATGTGATTTGCTTTAAAAATCACATATCAGAGCTTAGGTGAAAAAAATCTAGAAAATTAACAAGTTAACAAATTCTATTGAAATGTTTTGCATGAAAATGGGTTAACCATTGGCAAAATGCTAAAACAGTTTAATAGACTTGTTAATAAGCTCAATGATCATAATAATTTTTTTTCAAAAGAATATATAATCAAAATTTTTCATAGATGTCTTGATGATGATTTTACGCCCATAATTTTGAAAGTTGTTAAGTGTAAGTCTCGTAATTTTTTAAACTCTAATTTTTGTAATTTTGTACTGAACGCGGTGCTTAGATTATCAACTCAATATTTTTAATTGTCATGTGTATAAAAATAGTAGTAGTCGTAAACATAAATTTTTACCCTAGTTCTAGAGGTGGTTAGGGTTAGTAATATGTTTGAAAAAAATAGTTTGGAGATCCAATTAAAATTATTAATCAGAGAATAATTTAATTAAATTATCGAAAAATTATGATCGAAAAATTATCGAAAAATTATTATCATTAAGATGTCATATGTTACTAGTAAATTCATCTTTAAGTTGAATTGTAACAAAAGTAGATATTTTTAGTTAGATTTATGAAATGGGGACATCATTAGACTCTTAATTAATTGTCAAGTTAATGATAATTTTTTTTAACAAACTATACTAGTTAGTAGTGTAACTAGACACTTAGATTTTTAGGCATGGCTTAAAGAAGAAGAAAAAAAAAACATACCAGAATTTGAGAGATAAAGATGTATGAAACACTTTTACATTTTAGTTTCTAAAAATTATTGTATAAATTTAATTTTAAAAATTGTTTTAAAGAATAAAATTAAAGAAAAAACTTGTTTGAGATATTGATTTTTAAAAACATTTTTAGAGATAAGAAAAACATAAAAGTAAAACACTGATTACAATTTTTGCTTTTTTCATCAAATCAATTTTTTTTCTATTTCTTCACGAAAACCACTCACTCACCCTCCCTCTTTTTTCTTTTACGTTCCTCCCTCTCTCTGTTGCTCTCTTTTCTTTTCTTTTTTCAAATTGTTGGTGGTAGAGAAACATAAACCCAAAGCTTTAATTTTTTTAAAGATTTAGGTTGAGTCTCAAGAAAGGTTGTAAATCAAAGTTGGTTGTCTTGCTATTGTGGCCCTTTTGATCCTTAGTTGAAGTAAGAAAATCCATCTTTCACTTACTCTCTTTTTGGGCTGAAATGGGTAGCGTGGGAGGTGGTTAACTTATTGAACTTTTCTAACTCAAATATCTTTATCTAGTGTTAATGATGTTAGATTTTAAATGATCTAAGCTTTTCCCTCTTTTCCCTCTTTTCCCTTTTAGCCGTGTTGTAGTGTTGTTGGTATGGTGGGGTTTCAAATTTTGTACTTCAAATCTTTTGATTTATGAAGGTGTTGATAAAGTAGAAAAAGAGAAGAAAAAAATATCCCTTAATTATTGGATGAAAATCGTGGCTTTGTGTGAGTAAAGGGAGGGGTATGTTTTGAATTTTTCTTTTGTTATTAATGAAGGAAAAATATTTCAAATACTCTGTAAAAAAATATAGAAAAAAATAACTTTAAAATGTGTTTGAGTAATGAAATGAATTGTTTTTCAATCGGAGTTAGAAATTTTATCAAAAGAATTAAAGTTATTACAATAATGAAAACTTTAGTTATGTTTATGTGGTGTTTTTGGACAAAAGTATGTAGGTTTTCAAATTGTGAAATAAGAGATTTGAAGTGAGGTTGGATTTTCAAATTCATTTAGGTCATTTAGTTTGTAAAATTGGAAATTTGAATTTCAAGTATGTAACCTTGAGAAAAAAAATACTTTATAATTATATGTTTATGTAGTTATCTCTTTGAGTCTCGAAAAGAAATAAAAAACATTGACATCAAGTTAGCGATGGGGAGAGTTGTGAAATATTTATGTTGTTTGTGTGAAATTTTAGGAAAAAGAAAGGGTAACAAAAAGTGCATGGTCGTTTTCTTTTGAGAAAGTATGAAGACAAAATAAGTGATAAGTGATGTTTGAAATTGAATAGTTATGATTTAGCTTATTAACAAAATATAGAGTTTTATGATTGTGTGAATTTTCAAGAAAATCAAGAGTTGAAAAAAATGTTCCATTTTGAGAGTTAAACTTGACAATTTGATATTTGAAAATTTGTGAACATATTTAAAAAAAAAAAAACTTCAATCATTTAGGTGTCAAAGATTTTATTTTCATAATAGTGGAGAAAATCTTCAACTTTAGGTTTGGAAAATAATTTTGGACTATAGAGTTGTGAAGGTTTTTTTTATGTTGAGGTATGCCTTCAACTTTAGGTTTGGAAAATCATGGTGATGATTGAGGTAAAAGGAGGGGAAGAGATTGAAGGTGGTGGTAGAGGAGATAAAATAGATGGAGTGAAGCTTAAAATACCATTTTTCCAAGGAAAAAGTGAGATTTGAAGGCATACCTTGAGTCGGAGATGAAAATTGACCAACTCTTTCCATGCAATAATTACAAGGAAGAGAAGAAGGTAAATGTGGCAGCCAGGGAATTTATTGATTATGCACTCATTTGGTGGGACAAATTATAAAAATAAATAGAGGTATGAAGAAACATTGGTGGGTAGATGGGTGGAAATGAAGAGGTTAATGCGAAGGAGATTTGTTCCATCCTACTATCATAGAGACTTTCACAATGAGCTTCAAAGGCTCACACAAGGTAGCAAGAGTGGATGATTATTATAAGGTGATGTAGGTGTGCTTAATTAGAGCCAATGTTAATGAAGATAAGGAAGCTACTATGGCATATTTTTTAACAAGGGTTGAATAGTGATATAAGTGATGTTATGGAATTAAAAAATTATGTGAGTTAGAGGACTTAGTGCAACAAGCCACTAAGGTAGAACAACAACTAAAGAGAAAGGGTGTCATTAGGAAGAGTTCTTATAACTTTAATTCCCCTAGTTGGAAGAAGGAGAGAAGTACTTCATCAAACACATCCATGGTTGCACCTCAAGAACTCAAAATAAATCCAATGATGGTCGTAAGAAAACAAAAAAAGTGAGATTAAATATTTCAAATATTTGGGGAAAAGTCACAAAAGTTCTGAATATCCAACTAAGAAGACCATGCAACTTAAGGAAAACAGAGATATTACTAGTGGATCATCTTCTGAATCTGCTATGTCTAGTGATGAAGAGAATGAGGAAACAGTTGCTGAAGGAAGAGACTTGTTCATGGTTAAAACAATGTTGGGCAGTCAATCAATAGACTTGGATGAATCACAAAGGAAAAATACTTTTCATACTCGAACTGATCCAAGGTAAGTTATGTTCTTTAATTATAGATGGAGGATGTTGCACTAATGTTGTTAGTGCAAGAATGGTTTCAAAAATGAATTAGGTGACTAAACCCCACCCAAAACCATACAAGTTTCAATAGCTTAGTGAATAAGGTGAAAATACTGTGAGTGAGCAAGTGGAGTTGAATTCTTCTATTAGGAAATATAAGGATAAAATTATATCTGATGTAGTGCCAATGGAGACTTGTCATTAACTTTTTTGAAGGCCATGATAGTACGATATAAAAACCAATCATGATGGTTATGCAAATAAGTTTTCTTTTGTACATAAAGAAAGCAAAATTACTCTTGCTCATTTGTCTCCAAGTGAGGTTGGAGAGGATGAATCCAAAATGAGAGAGAAAAGAAAAAGTCAGTGAAAAGAAATAGTGAAAAGAAAAAAAGAGTGAAAAGAAAGAAAGAAAAACACAAAATTTGTTCATAAAAGAAAACGAGGTGAAAAAGACTATGCAATTAAAAAAGCCAATGCTACTGATTTTGAGCAAGGGGTGTGACTTGAAGATTGTAGGTCTTACTAACATTTTTCTAGCGAATTTGCTTATTTGTTGCAGGATTTTGAAGATGTAATTCTCAAAAAGGTTATTTACGGCCTACCACCAATAAGAGGTATAAAACATTGAATTGAGCTCATTCCAGGTGTTTAATTTCCTAAAAGGCCATCATATAGGGCTAACCCCAAAAGATCAAAGAAATCCATAGGCAAGTTGAAGACTTGATGCAAAAGGGATAAGTGCAAGAGAGCCTAAGTCCACGTGCAGTCCTCGTTATTCTTGTACATAAGAATGATGGAACTTGGATGATGTATATTTATTGTTGAGTCATCAACAATATCACGATAAAGTATAGACATCTCATTCCTAGATTGAATAAGACAATTTATTGGATGAATTGCATGGTGCTTGTGTCTTTTCCAACATTGATCTTAAAAGTGGATATCATCAAATTAGGATTAGAGAATGAGATGAGTGGAAAAAAGACTTTAAAACAAAATATGGCTTGCATGAATGGTTAGTCATGCCCTTTGGATTAACAAATGCACCTAACACTTTTATGAGGTTGATGAACCATGTGTTAAGGGAGTTTATAGGGAAATTTGTTGTGGTCTACTTTGATGACATTTTGATTTATAACAAATTCTATGATGATCATCTTTTGCATTTGAGAAGTGTTTTAGAAACTCTTAGGTGTGAGAAATTGTATGCAAACATGGAAAAATGTGTTTTATATACAAATCATGTAGTTTTTATTGGTTTTGTTATTAGCTCACAAAGAATGCATGTTGATCAAGAAAAGGTGAAAGCCATTCAAGAGTGGTCAATTCCTAAGAATGTTAACGAGGTAAGAAGCTTTCATGACTTAGCTAGTTTCTATAGGAGGTTTGTCAAAGATTTAGTACATTAATGACACCTTTAAATGAAGTGATTAAAAAAATATGAGATTTAAATGGAGTGAAAAACAAGAGCAAACATTTGCTACCCTCAAAGAAAAATTGACTCATGCACCTATTCATGCATTGCCTAATTTTTCTAAATCTTTTGAAATTGAATGCGAGCATCAACTGTGGGGATAATAACAGTTTTGATGCAAGAGGGATATCACATTGCTTATTTTAGTGAGAAACTTAATGTTGTTGTTCTTAATTATCTTACATATGATAATTAGTTGTATGCATTAGTGAGGTCATTACAAACATGGCAACACTAGCTTTTACCAAAAGAATTTACGATAAATAGTGATTACGAATCATTGAAGTATTTAAAGAGCGAAGGTAAGATCAACAAGAGACATGCTAAGTGGGTTGAATTTCTTGAGCAATTTTAGCAGATGATCAAACATAAAAAAGGTAAGTCCAATATTTTTGTTGATGCACGATGACTCTTCATCATATGCATATTTTCCCACTGTTTTAGTCTTATTTATCCTCAATCATCAGTTAAATTAAGGATTTATTTGATACATTTTGTTGATTTTTGTTCTTTGAGTTAATAAAATGTTTTTTTGTTTTTATTTCGTTGATTAAATAGGAATTTGTCGTGATTTTACATTGCGTTTTGTTTTAGTGCAGTGCTGATTTTTGGTGAAGAATCAACATGATATATGTGGGGTATTTCAGCCATATCTGGAGTTCTAGATGTCCAATTAGTGTCACTCCAAGTGCTAATGAAAGCTAAGATCCATATCTACAACTTTCTTGAAGACACCGGGACCAAATTCAGACGCAAAAGATGAGAAAAATGCAACATACATCAGACAGCAGATGTTGTGCGCATGGAGCGCGCCCTGCGCGCCTGGAGCGCATTTCTCAGGTTTGGCCTCTGCCAACGCGCGCCTGGAGCGTGTTTTCCACGTCTGGGGCGCGTGACGCGCACCAGCAACCATAAAAACACAGATTTTTACTGTTTTAGGTATCTTTTTGACTTTGGGGAACTTGGGAGACTTGTGCCCTAGCATAGAAACTCAAAGACGACCGTTTCTACCGCCATTGAAGCAGTTTTATCAAGAATCATCCATGAATCATTCTTGTAATTCTTCTTTAATCCTTATCTTTTGTATCTCTGTCATGAGTAACTAAACCCTATTTGTTAGGGATGAGTGTAACCAGATGAAACCCTTATTTTTCTGATTTGATTTCTAGTTATATGAATGAGTTTATTGAATTGTTTTTCTCATCTATGTGCTTAATGCTTTTTATTGCTTGATCAACATTAAAATGTTCTACGATTTGTATTTTGAAACGGAAGTGGACTTTACGAATGCTTGTGATGAGAAATTCATGAATTTGTAGTCTAGGGATAGATGCAGGTCATGAAACCAATTAAATTAGTTGCAAAACAATAATTTACAAGAGAATTTCTATACGGTAATGCTTAATTCTAATCATAAATCCACTAAGGAATTAGGGGTTACTTTGGAATTAAAGGTTCTGTCACTAAGACATTATGACAATAATAATAAAGAGAATTCGGTAATAATTCAATAAAGGAATTCAGTAACTAGGATCAAATTAGACACCAAGGTTGGATTCGAAGTGAAACTCATCCGTGGCATTTTTCTCATTATAAAAGATCAATTTTACTACTGCTGTCAATTTTAAATATTATTTCAATCAACTTGGGAACCTTTTTGTTCAATTCTAGTAATCAAATATAATTCAATAGTAAAACGCAATCCTTGAGTTCGACACTCGGTACTACCGTTTTATTATTACTTGCAACGATTCAGTACACTTGCTGAAACGCAATCAATGAGTATGAAGAATTTCTTGAAAAGGAGCACATATACGAACTTCTCAACCATAAGGAGCTGAGTGCTACTGTCATCAGCTTGTACATAAGGTAAAAAACTACTTTTAATTGCATTTATTGGTAATTAATTAAATTTATTGATAATTAATCTAAGTTGAA
>NC_021161.2:16120088-16134088 GCF_000331145.2 Cicer arietinum | reverse complement strand
CATATACAAAAAATTGGGCATTGGAAAAGTCAAAGACACACAGCTGATGCTACAATTTGCGGATCGCTCAATGAAACACCCTTATGGAGTGGTGGAAGATGTGTTGGTTAAAGTGGATAAGTTCATTTTTCCAGTGGATTTCGTGGTACTAGACATGGAGGAAGACAATGACATTCCTTTGATTTTGGGGAGACCGTTCTTAGCAACAGGGCGAGCTATGATTGATGTAGCAGATGGCACCTTAACCTTTAAGGTAAATGAGGAAACAGTTACATTCAATATTTTAAAAGCCATGGAGCATTCAAACGAAAGAGAAGGGTGCAACCAAATTGAGATTTTTAATTCGATAGTCGATGAAGAAGGTGAACATCAAAGACACATTATGCCATTAGAAAGATTGTTATGCCTACCCCAAGATGTTGTTAAAGAAAGTAAAGATCTGAAGGTGAAAGAGGTTTTAGCCATGTTAGAAGCATCACCATCTTACTCCCTCCCATTTCCCCACTACATGGGAGGGGTTGAAAAGGAATGAAGATGAATATGTAGAGAAAAAGAAAGATACGCCATCGGCTGCACTCAAGCAATTGCCACCTCACTTGAAATATGTATCTCTTGGTGAGAAGGATGATGTGTTCTTCCTGTCATATATGCCACCTTGACAGTAGTTGAGACGTCAAGCTCAAGACGCTAAACGAGCGCTTATTGGGAGGCAACCCAATTTTATATCCTTTGCATCGTATTTATTTATTGCATTTTAGATTTATTTTACTCCATTTAGTTCCAATTTTAGTCTCTAATTTCTAGTTCTCTTAGTTTTGATGTTTAGTATGAGCAAGGAATCAAAAAGATGCGTTAAGAAGCGATTGTACAGCTCCAAATGACAGAATGCGCACCCAAGCGCACCTGAAGCACTTTTTCCAGACACCAGGAGGCTGATCTATTTGCACCTCACTAGTATACTGGCGACCATAGCGGAACAAGAGCGGATGATCTAAACGAGAATCATTAAACTACTAAACCGAGAGAAGTTTTCTTTCTTTTTTCTTTCTTTTTCTTTTTGTTGGTTGTCCTGTTGCTTTCCGTTTTCTCGTTTTCTTTGTTTAATGTTAGTATATGTTGACTTTCTTCTCCTCATGTCTTTTTTTTTCCTTTCACTAAATGTGTACTATGATGAAACAGTCGTATTGACTTGCACTTAATCTTAAAATTTCTGTTTGTGATTTTGCAAATTAAATTTCATTTCTTAGATTATGTTATTGCTCAAGTCGATAAGCCTTCCTAATGCATGCATTCTTGATTACTAAATGGTTGTAGAAGGCTAATATGCCATCAATTTTTCAAAAATACAATTTTAACTTTTCAGAAGCATGTTGGCTTTATTTTGATTGTTCATACTCTCTCTTATTATCCTAGCTGTGAGCTTTTGAGCCTAAACACTTAAATTCTTTGTTATGTGATTATCCAGACATGTGTTATCCCTCTAGAACTTGCACTAATTCTGACTTGCATCACATGTAATTTATGCATACATTGAGGCAATTTTATTGGTCGTTTGAGCCTTTCTAACTACCCTATGAATATCCTTATTGGTCGTTTATGCATAAATTGTGTGAAAGATCCTTTTTTTTTTTTTTTTTTTGTAAAAAATCTAAGTCTATAGTTATGCCTCATGGTTTATATACTTCTTTACCAATACTGAACTTTCCTTAGATTTATATTTCTATGGATTTTATTTTAGGTCTTCCTCGGTCTAAAAGTGGAAATGATTCAATTTTTGTGGTGTTGGATAGATTCTCCAATATGTCTCATTTTATACCCTGTAGAAAAGTGAATGATGGTTGTCACGCGATAGGTTTGTTCTTTAAAGATGTACTTAGACTTTATGGTTTACATATAAGCATTGTGAGTGATCAAGACACTAAATTCATTAGTCACTTTTGGAGGACACTTTAGGGTAAACTTAGACCTAAACTTCTCTTTTCTACTACTTGCCACCCACAAAATGATGGCCAAATTGAGGCAGTTAATCCAAATCTTTCTTCTTCTTTAAGAGACGTAATTTAAAAGAATATTAAGACATGAGAATAATGTTTTCCCTTCGTTGAGTTTGCATATAATAGGGTTGTTCATAGAATTACGAGTTATTGTCCCTTTGAAATTGTCTATGGTTTTAACCCTCTAACTTTTCTTGATTTAATGTCTTTGTCGAGTAATTTTATTCCAAATCATAAGGATGAGAACGCTAAAGTTGAATATGTTCGAAAATTAGATGAGAAGGTAATGACAAAAATTGAAAAGAAAGTAGATAGCTATGCGAGACACGCTAATAACTGAAGGAGAAAGGTGGCGTTTGAACCGAATGATTGAGTTTTGGTTCATTTAAGGAAGAAAATATTTTCTTCTCAAAGAAAATCTAAGCTTCAACAAAAGGGAGATGAATATTTTCAAGTGTTATCCAAAATTAATGGTAATGCCTACAAAATAAACATTCCAAGTGATTACGGTGTTAGTGCTACTTCTAATGTGACTGATTTGTCTCCTTGTGATGCAGGTGAAGAAGATTACAATTTGAGGACAAATTCAATTGAAGAAGAGGGAATGATGAGGACATAGAAAACTTAACCAAAGAAGGAAGAATAGAGGACATTCAAGGTCTTGGAACTCCAAATACAAGAGCAAGGTCAAAGACGGCAAAAAAGGCTCTAAATAACTTGATAGCCATTTTATTTGGAAGAAAGTCTTATTCATGAAGAATTGAAGTCCAAGATAGTAAATTACTTAATCCAAATTGAAAAAGTTAAAGAATAAAGGCTTCGTATATGTGTTATCAAATTTTAATATTAGTTTTAATTTAAATTAGTAGACTAAATTAGTAACAACATTTGGGTCTAATAATAAAAACTTAAGTTAGGCCAAATTTAGAGAACTTGTAAGGTGGTGCCTTTATATAAGGAAAATCCCTAGCTTATAAATATCTGATTTAAACATATTATTTTGTGAGACTTTGCTCTTTAGAGTTCTTGTAAGACCCTAAATTTTCTAAATTTTAATTTATGCGATTTTAGGGTATTTTGTGTTAAATTGCTTAGGCATTTAGCACAAATGAATTTAATTTTAAGAATTAAATATTAAATCATATTTTATTAGAGTTAATAATATGTTGAATATTTATATATATTTTAATATATATATATATATATATATATATTGAGACCCGATTAAAATTATTCGTCGATAAATAATTTAGTTTAATTAAGGTGAACCTTTCGTCGAAGAAAAATTTCTAAGATGCATCGTTTTTCGGAAAAACTCATCTGCCAATTGAATTGCGGGGAGAGAGGATATTTTTCAGAAAAATGTGGTTTGTGATGTGATGTGAGGTGACATACGTAATGATGATTTTTATAAAAATATCTAGATATTTGTTTTGGAATTGTGTTATAAATATTCATGTTTATGTAGTTAGCTCCTTGAGTCTCGAAAAGGAATCGAGACCGTTGGCACCGAGTTAGCGGTGGGGAGAACTCTAATATATTAATGTTGTTGTGGTGATTTATGATTGAAAATTTTGGAGATTGAATATGGGTGATTAATGTTTGAAAATTGTGGTGACACATGTTGGTGAGATTGATGTGTTCGTAATTAATATTATGAATTTTTGAGATGTGTTTTATGTGTGGATTTGTGAAAAATGAATTTAAGGTGATTTAAGTGTGGTTGAGGAAATTGTTTTGATGTGTTTGAGAGGTGATTTGTGGAAATTAATTTGGTGTAAAATAATGTTTGAAATTGTGGAAATTAATGGGTGAATTATGGTTGAAATATGTGGAGTTGTAATATGGGTGAAATGCAGATTAAATTTGGTGGGAATTGAGAAAATTGGAATTGATGGGTGAAGTGTTGAATTAAGATTGAGGTAGTTAATGAGTGAATTTGGTAGAGATGAATTTGGATGTGATTATGTGCTCATAATTGATATTATGAATGATGGTGGTGTGATTATGTGTGATGTTGTGGTGATTAAGTTTTGATGTGATTATGTGTTCAAAACTTCTATATGTATGTTTAAGGTGCGGTGAAGTGCGATTAAGTGGTGACTGCGATGGGTTGCGATATTTAAGTGGTGACCACGATGGGCCATGGGATGGTTCCATGAGTGGAGTGATTCGTCTTTTCCTTACGAGGATTTAACTGGTGTTTGTCCGTGAGAGACTACACCATAGTAAATCGTGTTTGTCAGTGAAAGACTGCACTGATGTTTGTCTGTGAGAGACTACACCATAGTAAATCGTGTTTGTCCGTGAGAGACTACACCATAGTAAATCGTATTTGTCTGTGAGAGACTACACCCTAGTAAATTGTGTTTGTCCGTGAGAGACTGCACTGGTGTTGTCCGTGAGAGACTACACCATAGTAAATCGTGTTTGTTCGTTAGAGACTACACTCGTGTTTTCCGTGGGAGACTGCATTCGTGTTTGTTAGTGAGGAACTGTACGTTTAGGATTTACGCCCCTCGCGGAGGTTTTTTTTTTGGAATTATGGTGTAAGACCTGTGATAGGCTACACTTCAATAAATCGTGTGGGTTTGTGATAGGTGGCACCTTGGTAATTAGTACTGGTCTGTGAGAGACTGGACAATTACGATTTGTGCATCTTGAGGAGAGCTTTGGTTTGGAATTTCTGGAATCATGCATTTTGGCATATCCGCATTGCGTTAGGGTGCTTGGCACGTGAGTCAATTTTGATATACTATGATCATTGTATATACATAATCGGTTGATGTTTGTGATTGTGCCGTCATTGCTAAGTGTGATGATTGACTTTGTGTTGGAAGTGTTGAATGATTTTGAAACATTTTCAAAATTGAAAATCTGCATTTTTCACAGTTGTATTCGAATACGACATGACTGTATTCGAATACGACAACATATAGTTTGCTACTGACTTATGAATTAGCACTGTATTCGAATACGAGTTTGCTGTATTCGAATACGACAGTGCAGTTTTGTAAAAACTTCATTTTTCAACCTTGATTTTGCAAGTTTGACATATGAAAACCCTTTCAAGGAGTATGTTAAGTTGAAAGGTTATTTTGTGCATTTGAAATTTAAATGCTATGTGATATTTGTTAATTTCGGTTGTTGACCCTTTACAATTATTGTGGAAATCTGGGCTTTTCCCTCAGATGAGAACCAGGATCATCCTACCGGTTAGTACCTTGGAGATGGGAAGATAGTTAGACATACCTGACCGAAGCTGTGTCAGGAGGATTTTGCAGGGAGCATGGAGATCACCCGGGTTGTATAGTTTTTTTTGTAGCATGATCAGATTAGATGGATGTATAAGGGATAAATGTCTTTCTTTTATGGATGTATTTATTTCAATTTGGAAGACTGTACCTATACCTCAAAGAAGATCATATCAATCAATTATTTTTATATTATCATATCCTTAATTATATTACATTTTTTCTACAATTTTTAATAAATATTGCAATAAAAACAGAAACTAATTATCTCTCTTCAATGATAAACTAGTAAAATAATTCAAATTGATAGTAAATTTAATATTATAATAAACTTTTATAATTTTCGTGATTTAGTCAATTGAATTAGTCAATTTGAATTATTATACAAGGACTAAATCGAAGCCCAAATTCTAACTATAAATAGATATTCAAGGCTTAAAAAGAAAATAATTGAAAAGTAGAAAATAGTAGTCTTAGAGTTCAAGGAGAGAAATACTTGTTCAAATTAGAAATATTTTTAAGTGTTTGAGAGTTTTGTCATTATTTGCTTTTTAGAAGCAACTACTCAAGTTCCAATCTTTTGTATCCAACCCGATAGTGGTTTATTTACTTCTTCAATCTGGAGTTGTTAGGTTGTTAGGAGAAGACTTGGCAGGTAGGGTCAAGGTGGTTAGTTCCTCAAAAGTATGGGGTTGTTAGACTGTTTGAGAAGACTGACTTGGAGGGTCAGATGCTTTTTAATTTGAGGTATTTGAATTAGTGGATTAAAACTTTCTGAATAAGGATACGGGATGTAGTCAAGTTAGTGGTGAACTAGGATAAATCTATGAGTCAAATTATTTATGCTTTCATTGCTTGCTGCCTCTGAATCCGATTGCATCTACTCCAAGTAAGTCACCAAAATGAAACTAGTTTTTATTTTTTTATTTATATATTATAAAAAAAAGTTGACAACTTTGGCAAACACAATTCAACCTCCCTTCCCGTGTTTGCACCTTCAATTGACATCAGAGCTTGGTCTCAAGACTGAGCACTTTACAATGTTTGCGAAAAGATCCAAGGGTTCAATGTTTCTAGATTGAGTGAAGAAGCTACCGGTGGAAACATCAATTGACCACCTCTGTTTGATGGAGAAAGTTTTTTGTATTGGAAAGATATGCTTGGAAGTTTCTATATTTCACAAGATCTTGAACTTTGAGACTTGGTGGAAAATGGTTATATTGCTTTGAAGAATACTGATGATATTAAAATTCCAAGAAAGGAGATGAATGTTGATCAGAAGAAAATGTTCAAGATGCATCATAAGTCCAGAACATTCATGATAAATGCAATCACTTTCAAGGAATTTGACAAGTGCACAACAAGGACACAACAAAGAGTATTTATGATAGTATGATTCTGCCCTATGAAGGAATCAAGCAAGTTCAAGAAGAAAAGCCAACCTCCTAGTCAAAAAGTATGAGTTGTTCAAGATAGTAGAAGATGAAGACATTGAAACAATGTTTTCCAAATTCCATACCCTGGTCTTAGGATTAAAGGTACTTGAGAAGAGTTATACTACTAGTGATCATGTGAAGAAAATTCTTAGGAGTCTAACAAGCAAATGGAAACCTAATATCACTACCATTCAGGAAGCAAATGACCTAAATCGAGCTTGAAGAAGATAAGCCCAAGAAGAAGAAAAAGACTCTAGCCTTGAAATCTAAGCATAGGAAAGTTCTAAAGGCAACATCGGAATCAGAGGATAACTGTAACACCCCGATTTTCAAAGCGAGGGTGTATTTTTTTTTCAAAAGTAATTAAACTAAAACAAAGAAATAAATAAAGAAATGCCTTTGGATAAATAATTGAGTCATTATAATTTTTAAGCAGCGGAAAAGTTTCTCCAAATATAAATCCAAAACATTTACACAACAACAAATGGTACATGGAACCCATTCAAATAAGATGTCAAACTGACAATATTAGTATAAGTACAGTTTTCCAAATTTAAAATACTCCAACCCAAAAAGAAGGACGCCTAGTCCCTATACATCAACCTAATCTGATCATCCTACCAAAAACTATACACCCTGAGTGATCTCCACGCGCCCCGTGAGATCCTCCTAACGTAGCTGCAGTCAAGCGTTCCCATCTCCATTCCCGTCCTTAGGGTACAAACTGGTAGGATCGTCCTGACTCTCATCTGAGGGCAAAGCCCAGATTTCCACAATAATTGTAAAGGGTCACCAACCGAAATTAACAGATAACACATAACATTTAAGTTTTAAATGCACAAAATAACCTTCCAACTAAGCATGCACCTTAAAAGGGTTTCCATATGCCAAACATGCATAAACAAGGTTGAAAAATGAAGTTTTTAACAAAACAACATTGTTGTATTCGAATACAGCATCTCTGTATTCGAATACAAGGCTGTTTCAGCATTCAGCAAAAAAAACAGCATGTCTGTATTCGAATACAACAGTCTGTATTCGACTACACAGTAAGTCAGTGGCAAAAACAGCATGTCTGTATTCGAATACAACAGTCTGTATTCGACTACACAGTAAGTCAGTGGCAAAAACAGCATGTCTGTATTCGAATACAACAGTCTGTATTCGACTACACAGCAAGTCAGTAGCAAAATGTATTCGAATACAGCAGTCTGTATTCGACTACACAGTAAGTCAGTGGCAAAAACAGCATGTCTGTATTCGAATACAACAGTCTGTATTCGACTACACAGCAAGTCAGTAGCAAAATGTATTCGAATACAGCAGTCTGTATTCGACTACACAGTAAGTCAGTGGCAAAAACAGCATGTCTGTATTCGAATACAACAGTCTGTATTCGACTACACAGCAAGTCAGTAGCAAAATGTATTCGAATACAGCAGTCTGTATTCGACTACACAGTAAGTCAGTGGCAAAAACAGCATGTCTGTATTCGAATACAACAGTCTGTATTCGACTACACAGCAAGTCAGTAGCAAAATGTATTCGAATACAGCAGTCTGTATTCGACTACACAGTAAGTCAGTGGCAAAAACAGCATGTCTGTATTCGAATACAACAGTCTGTATTCGACTACACAGCAAGTCAGTAGCAAAATGTATTCGAATACAGCAGTCTGTATTCGACTACACAGTAAGTCAGTGGCAAAAACAGCATGTCTGTATTCGAATACAACAGTCTGTATTCGACTACACAGCAAGTCAGTAGCAAAATGTATTCGAATACAGCAGTCTGTATTCGACTACACAGTAAGTCAGTGGCAAAAACAGCATGTCTGTATTCGAATACAACAGTCTGTATTCGACTACACAGCAAGTCAGTAGCAAAATGTATTCGAATACAGCAGTCTGTATTCGACTACACAGTAAGTCAGTGGCAAAAACAGCATGTCTGTATTCGAATACAACAGTCTGTATTCGACTACACAGCAAGTCAGTAGCAAAATGTATTCGAATACAGCAGTCTGTATTCGACTACACAGTAAGTCAGTGGCAAAAACAGCATGTCTGTATTCGAATACAACAGTCTGTATTCGACTACACAGCAAGTCAGTAGCAAAATGTATTCGAATACAGCAGTCTGTATTCGACTACACAGTAAGTCAGTGGCAAAAACAGCATGTCTGTATTCGAATACAACAGTCTGTATTCGACTACACAGCAAGTCAGTAGCAAAATGTATTCGAATACAGCAGTCTGTATTCGACTACACAGTAAGTCAGTGGCAAAAACAGCATGTCTGTATTCGAATACAACAGTCTGTATTCGACTACACAGCAAGTCAGTAGCAAAATGTATTCGAATACAGCAGTCTGTATTCGACTACACAGTAAGTCAGTGGCAAAAACAGCATGTCTGTATTCGAATACAACAGTCTGTATTCGACTACACAGCAAGTCAGTAGCAAAATGTATTCGAATACAGCAGTCTGTATTCGACTACACAGTAAGTCAGTGGCAAAAACAGCATGTCTGTATTCGAATACAACAGTCTGTATTCGACTACACAGCAAGTCAGAGGAAGGAGATGGAAATTTGGAAATTTCCTTCCTTTCTTTTTCTTTCCTTTGTTTTTCCTTTCTTCCTTTTTCCTTCCTTCCTTTATATACTATTTTCTTTTCCTTTTCCTTCCTTCTAGTTTTCCTTTCTTTTTCCCTCCAAACAAACATATATAAATATAATAAATATAACTTAACAAATATCTCAAAATCTAGATATTTATTAAATTACCGTTTCACCCGAAACGCCTTAAATTAACCGTAAAGTATTTTCCGCAGTTAAATTCAATTTATTTATCGACGAGAAATTCTAATTGGCATCGAAATATCTTTTTGATTATAAAACTCCAAAATATTATTAACTTTGGCTTCAAAGCCTCCGAGCCAAAATCCAAAATATACCAAAAATACATAAAAGGGTACTTTAAAATTATGGGTCTTACATTACTCCCCCCCTAAAATTAGTTTCGTCCTCGAAACTATGCATCGATAAATAACTCTGGGTGTTGTTCCCTCATCTTGCTCTCCAGTTCCCAAGTCGCATCTCCAGTAATTGGGTTCCAGATCACCTTGACCAACGAAACATCCTTGGTCCTCAACCGCTTAATCTTCCTGTCATCAATTCTCACGGGTGGTACTTCGAACGACAGGTTATCCTTTAGCTGGATTGTGTCTGGTTCGATCACGTGAGATGGATCTGCGAGATATTTCCTCAACTGCGACACATGAAACACGTCATGGATATTGGACAGTATCGGAGGTAATGCAATCCGATAAGCAACCGGCCCAATTCGTGCAGAAATCTGATATGGTCCAATGAATTTCGGAGTCAACTTCTTCGATTTCAAGGCTCTACCTACTCCAGTAGTAGGTGTGACTCTCAGAAATACATGGTCACCCTGTTCGAATTCCAAAAGTCTGCGACGCTTGTCCGCGTAACTCTTCTGGCGATCTTGTGAAGTCTTCATTTTCTCCTTGATCTTCCTTACTTTAGCTGTGGTCTGTTGCACCATCTCTGGTCCGACAATCATATTCTCACCGTCTTTATACCAACACAAGGGCGTTTGACACTTGCGCCCATATAAAGCCTCATATGGTGCCATTCCAATACTTGCGTGGAAACTATTGTTGTAAGTGAACTCAATCAACGGAAGTACATCATCCCAACTTCCTCTATCATCTAAAACACATGCTCTCAACAGATCTTCCAAGGACTGATTTGTCCTTTCAGTCTGTCCGTCCGTTTGTGGATGGTAAGCTGAACTCAATCGTAGCTTCGTTCCCAACGCTTCGTGCAATGCTCCCCAAAAATGCGATGTGAACTTCGGATCACGGTCTGATACAATGCTCGATGGTACCCCGTGTAACCTCACAATTTCAGCAATGTAGATCTCCGTTAGCTGATCTACCTTATAGGTGGTCCTTACCGGCAAAAAGTGAGCAGATTTAGTTAGTCGATCCACTATCACCCATATGGAATCATTCTTTCTCCTTGTCTTTGGTAATCCGGTTATAAAATCCATGGAAATGCTGTCCCACTTCCATTCAGGTATATCTAAAGGTTGCAACATTCCAGCGGGTCGCTGATGTTCCACCTTCGCTTTCTGACAAGTTAGACAAGTGGATACATATTCCGCCACATGTTTCTTCATTCCTGGCCACCAATAATTCTGCCTCAAATCCTGATACATCTTTGTTGCTCCAGGATGAATACTCAGCTTACTCTTATGCGCCTCTTCTAAAATCGTTTTCCGCATATCTGTAATTTCTGGTACACAAATCCTACCATTACACCGCAAAACATTATCAGCCCCAATCTTGAACTCAGTCGTCTTCCCTTGTACTATTAGATTCCTCTTCTCTTGAATTAAGACGTCATCCTGAGAATTCGCAATGTCTTCAAGTAATCCACTCGAGATCTTAATCATTCCGAATTTCAAAATTCCCGGTGCAAACTCTACGTTCAAGTGCAAGTCTCTAAAAGCTTCCCACAACTCTTGTTGTCTAGCCATAATTAGTGAAGACACCGATACACTTCTTCTGCTCAACGCATCAGCCACTACATTGGCCTTCCCAGGGTGGTACTGCAGTGTGAAATCAAAATCCTTGAGAGTCTCCATCCATCGTCTCTGGCGCATGTTCAACTCCTTCTGATCAAACAAATATTTCAAGCTTTTATGGTCGCTGAACACGGTGAACGTGCACCCATATAAATAATGCCTCCAGATCTTTAATGCAAAAACAACCGCGGCAAGCTCCAAATCATGAGTAGGATAGTTCCTTTCGTGAATCTTCAATTGTCTCGAGGCATAAGCCACAGCTTTCTTGTGTTGCATCAGAACACATCCTAACCCCTGGTGGGATGCATCACAATAAACTTCATAGGGTTCTTCTGATTGCGGTAATACCAATACAGGTGAGGTCGTCAATTTCCTCTTCAGTAACTGGAAGTTTTCTTCACACTTCTCCGTCCATGCGAACGGTTGATCTTTTCTGGTAAGTTGTGTCAGTGGAGCCACAATCTTAGCAAAACCTTCGATAAACCTCCTGTAGTACCCTGCCAGTCCTACAAAACTCCGTATGTCAGTGACAGTCTGAGGCTGTTTCCAAGCAAGAACCGCCTCAATCTTAGCCGGATCTACAGCGATTCCTTCCTTGGTTATCACATGTCCCAAGAAATTCACTTTCTCTAGCCAAAATTCACACTTCGACAGATTGGCATACAATCGCTTCTCGCGTAAAATCTCAAGAACTTGTCGCAAATGTTCTCCATGCTCTTCTTCGGTCCTTGAATAAATCAATATATCATCAATGAATACCACCACGAATTTATCAAGGAATGAATTAAAGATTCTGTTCATGTAGTCCATGAAAATTGCCGGTGCATTGGTAACTCCAAACGGCATAACCAGGTATTCATAATGTCCGTAGCGGGTTCTGAAAGCTGTTTTCTGAATGTCTCCTTCCCTTACTCGGATCTGATGGTAACCCGACTTCAAGTCAATCTTCGAAAATATCGCGGCCCCTCTCAATTGATCCATCAAATCATCGATTCGTGGCAAAGGATAACGATTCTTAATAGTTGCCTTGTTAAGCTGTCTATAATCCACACATAGGCGCGAGCTTCCGTCCTTCTTCTTAACTAGCAAAACTGGAGCACCCCATGGTGATACACTTGGTCTGATGAATTTCTTCTCCAACAAGTCTTCAATTTGGCCTTTGAGCTCATTTAATTCCAATGGCGACATTCGATAAGGTGCCATTGAAATAGGTCCCGTTCCTGGGTGCAAATCAATGAAGAATTCCACTTCTCTTACCGGTGGCAATCCTGGAATTTCTGTTGGAAATACATCCCGGTACTCGTTGACAAGCATCACATCTTCCGTTGGAAATACATCCCGATACTCGTTGACAAGTATCACATCTTCTATTTCCACATTTATCTTTGCCTCTACATTGGCCAGAGACGCAAACTCATGAGTCCCTTCACTTAGCGACACTCGGAGTTTGTTAGCAGCTAAATACTTAACAACTCCTGGTTCGGGGAAAAGAACCAATTTACGAGCACAATCCAAGATCACATTATGATGAGACATCCAATCCATATCGAGGATGACCTCGAGTGATTGTAGCGGTAAACAAATTAAATTAACCAAGAAATCCTTATTCTGTATAGTCATTCGACAATGTAAACATGCTGAATTTACGGTTAAGGTCTTAGCAGGTGTGGAAACAACCAAATCAAAAGGTAAAGCAGACACAGATAACTTCAAGCGATTCACACAGTCCATAGCAATGAAGGAATGGGTTGCCCCCGAATCAAAGAGTGCAGTTAGAGTGTTACCTGCAATCTCACAATCACGCTGAATCAGATTACCAGATGGATTCCCCTCTTCAGCATTCACACAATAAATGCGTCCTCTAGCAGTAGGACGGGTAGCCCTGGCTACATTCACAACAGGTTCCACCTTTGGAGCCGTGCAATCCCTTGCCATGTGTCCTGGCTTCCGACAATTGTGACAGGTGGGGACGTTAGAGGTACAAACACTAGCATAGTGTCCCTCTTCCCCACATTGGAAATATCGAAGCACTTGTCCCAATTGCCTTCCGAAATTCTGGTTCCCCGGGCGATTCTGCCCACCGTTGTTATTCTGTGGTCGATTATAAGGTTTAGCCACTTGCTTTCCCCTGTTCTGATAATTCGCCCGACTAGGGCCTCCCGAATTAAAATTCCCTACTCGGCTAGCCCTCTTGTTTTTCATATCTTCCACTTCTCTACATTTCTCCACCAGCGCTTGGAAACGTTGAATTCCCAAGGGTAAGACGGAGTCTTGAATCTCATACTTCAATCCGTCTTGGAAACGATGACACATGAATGGTTCATCAATTTCCTCACAGAAGAACCTGAAATGTCTCGATAGCGATTCAAACTTAGCGGCATATTCGCCCACGGTCATGCTCCCCTGGTGAAGTTTTAGAAAATCATCACCCAGTTTAGTCCTGGTATCGTCACCCAATTTAGTCCTGGTACTCATCGGGAAGTATTTGTCTAAAAACTTTCTTTTGAACGATTCCCAGTTCACCTCCTCGTGGGCTGCTCCCATCAATAACCTTGCACTCCTCCACCAGTACTCAGCATCCCCCAACAGCATATAAGTGGCATAGCTGACCTTCACTCCCGCCTAACAATTTATCATTTCAAATATCTTCTCCACTTCTTGGATCCATTGATCCGCCTTCTCTAAATTCTCATCCCCCTT
>NC_021161.2:16117956-16119762 GCF_000331145.2 Cicer arietinum | reverse complement strand
CTTTTTGATAACATTCTGATATTGCTTTTTCAGATCAAGACCAAAAGATTATTCATAATCAATAAGAGAGCTGAAAAAGAATTCTTGAGAGAAAAAGACAATGATCTCACAAACACTCAAATGAACAACCAGATTATTGTGTGAGATACATTGATAGAGATTGAAGACAAATGTAACACCCGGTTTTTCAAAGCGAGGGTATATTTTTTTTTAAAAGTAATTAAAAACGAACAAAGAAATAAATCAGGAAATGCTTTTGGATAAATAATTGAGTCATTATAATTTACGCAGCGGAAAAGTTTCTCCAATTATAAATCCAAAACATTTACATAACATCAAATGGTACATGGAACCCATCCAAAGATGATATCAAACTGATAATATTTGTATAAGTACAGTTTTCCAAACTAAAAATACTTCAAACCAAAAAGAAGGACCCCTAGTCCCTATACATCATCCTAATCTGATCATCCTACCAAAAAGCTATACACCCTGAGTAATCTCCACGCGCCCCGTGAGATCCTCCTAACGTAACTGCAGTCAAGCGTTCCCATCTCCATTCCTGTCCGTAGGGTACGAACCGGTAGGGCCGTCCTGACTCTCATCTGAGGGCAAAGCCCAGATTTCCACAATAGTTGTAAAGGGTCACCAACCAGAAAATAACAGTTAACACATAGCAATTAAGTTTTTGAATGCTCAAAACAACTTTTCAACTAAGCATGCACCTTAACAGGATTTTCAATATGCGAAAAGTTCATACAGTACATTGCCAATGAAAATGAAGGTAAAATGCAGTTCTCGATCTCCTAATTAACACATAATAAAACAAGACATGGATAGATTCATGAGCAATTAATCATACAACTAAAACTGAGGATTTTCACTGAGCCAATCGATTGGGCAATCGATTGGGGTGAAGATTTTTAATGAAAATAGAATCCTGGGCTGAATCAATCGATTTGGCAATCGATTGACAGGATAACGGAGCCCCTGACTTAATACCAATCGATTTCCAAATCGATTTCCTGAAGGTTTTTAGTGAAATTTTGAACTCTGGCTTGATTCAATCGATTGGGCAATCGATTGACAGGATAGCTGAGCCCCTGACTTAAGGGTCAATCGATTGGGCAATCGATTTCGAAAGGTAATTTTTGAAAACTGATTACAAAATCGATTGGCTAATCGATTTTGTTCATTTGGCCAAGCCCCTGACTTCCATCCAATCGATTGGGAAATCGATTTCCCTGATCATTTTTCCAAAAATTCATGAATTAACCTAAGTCATTCCTAATCAAGTTCACAACTTAACACTTAGCAATTTCTACGCGATTACCACGGCAATTGGGATCTCGATAACCATCTTACTTACACACAATAATCAACACATAACACTTAGCATTTTCAACGCAATTAACACGATAAATCAAATTCAAATCACTCAATCATAAACTCAAATCAAACATGACTCGCGTGCCAGGCACCCTAATGCAATGCGTATATGCCAAAATGCATGGACTCGGAATTCCAAACCAAACCCTCCTCGAAGGGCCGTAAATCATAATTGTACCGCCTATCGCATGCCAAAGTACCAATTACCGAGGTGCCACCTATCACGGGTCAGCACGATTTACTAAAATGCGTAAATCATAAACGTACCACCTATCACGGGTCAGTACAGTTTACCGATGTGTCACCTATCACGGATCAACACAATTTACCAAAATGAAATGCATGAGCATACATAGACTCCATCCACAACAATCGTTAAGCAAATGCAAATATTAAAAGATTCCCCATTTTTAATAC
>NC_021161.2:16106975-16117832 GCF_000331145.2 Cicer arietinum | reverse complement strand
CTGAAACGATTTTCAAAAACAAACATTAAGTAACCGAGACATTAAGAGATTCCCCATTCTTAACACCCAGTTAACTTAAACGATTTTCAAAACAACATTAAATAAATAAGTCATTAAGAGATTCCCCATTCTTAATACTGATTTATCTTAATGATTTTCAAAACAAAACGTTAAGCTAACAAACATATTAAGAGATTCCCCATTCTTAATATACTTTTCGTAGACATTAAGAGATTCCCCATTCTTAACACCCAGTTAACTTAAACGATTTTCAAAACAACATTAAGTAACCCAGATATTAAGAGATTCCCCATTCTTAATATCCAGTTAACTTAAATGATTTTCACAAACACACATTAAGTAAACCGAGATATTACAAGATTCCCCATTTTTAATACTCGTTTAACTCTAATGGTTTTCAAATTCCACACAAAACAAACTCAAAACATATTATCAAAATCAATTCACAATCCACACCAAAACACATCAAATTTCACCGGTATTAACTTAGAACACGTCAAATACGACGAACACAAATCAACACAACATAACACTCAAACACATCAAATTTCATTTACCCATAATCATACACAAATGAGTTAAGTTCATTTTCTACGAAACACCAATCAATATCGTCAAGACCTAACTCTAAGACTTTACCCACAAAACCTTAGATTCATTTTCCCTAAATCAATACATTCAACCCTAACAAATTCCTTTCCACACAACTACAAATAAGTCCCTAAATGCAAACTAAAAGTTTGGAAGGAGTCCTTACCTTAACGTTAGCTTTAACGTGGGTTTCCGGTACTGCGAGTAAAACCGGTAAAAATCTTCGCTCGCAACGTCGCCTCCAAGTTGGTCCCCTAGAACCGTAGCGTGGTAGTGAGAAACTTTCCCTTCTAACTCTTCGCGGAACGAAGCTTAGATCTAGAAGAAACGGAGGGGTTTGTGTTTGAATCTCTAATACCGTTTTTCTTCGTTTTCGAATCAAAGAGGAAGAGTGGAGTTGAGAAATCCTTGTTCTAACGCTCACCCAACTTTGGGTTACTATTCTTGAAGAAAATGAAGTGAAGAAAACGAAAAATGAAGGAGAAGGGAAAAGGGGGGTCACGGTTGATCAGAGGAAGAAGATGGAAAATTTCAGCTTTTCCTTCCTTTCTTTTTCTTTCCTTTGTTTTTCCTTTCTTCCTTTTTCCTTCTTTCCTTTTTATATTCTTTTCTTTTCCTTTTCCTTCCTTCTAGTTTTCCTTTCTGTTTCCCTCCAAACAAACATATATATATATATATATATATATATAATAAATATAACTTAACAAATATCTCAAAATATCTAGATATTTGTTAAATTACCATTTCACCCGTAACGCATAAAATTCTCCGTAAAGGATTCACCGCACTTAATTTAATTTATTTATCGACGAATAATTCTAAACGGCGTCAAAATATCTTTTTGATCATATAAACTCCAAAATATTTATTAACTTTGGCTAAAAAACCTCCGAGCCCAACATCCAAAATACATAAAAATACATAAAGTGTACTTTAAAATTATGGGTCTTACAATAACGATTTAGACGATCAAAATATGAAGTCAGAGGAAGAGGAGATTGCTTTCATATCCACAAAAAATTAAAAGATGTGGAACAACAGAAAGAAGAAATTTCTCCAAAGATATTCCAAACAATCCAATAGAGGGAATGATGATAAATATGACAAAAAAAGCATCATCTGTTATGGATGCAATGAACCTAGACATATCAAGTCAGAATGTTCAAATATAGAGAAAGGGAAACACCAGAAGAAAGATTTCAGACCCAAAAAGAAAAGTTTGATGGCTACATGGGATGATTATGAGGAATCCTCGGATGATGAACAATCAAATTTGGCTATGATGGCTCATACTAACTCTGCCTCTAGATCCAACACAGATTCTAACTCTAGAAGTGAATCAACAAATGAAGAAATTGAAGTATTTTCTGACTTTACTCAATCTGATATAATTACTGTTATAAATGATTTTTTAAATAAGAATCATAATTTCTCTTTAAAATTGAAAACTCTTAGGAAAGAAAATACAAATCTATTTGAAAAAGTTAATGCTTTAAATAATCAAAGTGTCGAATTTAAAACAGAAAATGCAACTCTAAAAACCGATAGTATTGAACTTAAAATATAGAATGCAAATTTAAAAACTGATATTGCTGAACTTAAGGCTAAAAATCTAACTCTAAAAAGCAATCATAGTTCAACATCAATTGAAAATACCACATGTAACTCTCATAAGTACGAACAAGTAACTCTGAGATATTCGGTTTTGTGCCTCTTTATATTTCATATGGAGTTTTGTTTAAGATTTTTTCTAATGGATACCCAGTTTGAAATGTAGCATGATGTGTTAATTGCTTCAATCCAAAAATATTTTTCAACGTTTGCTTCATTCAAAATAGTTTTAGCCATTTTTTTTAAGGTTCTATTTTTTCTTTCCACTACACCATTTTGTTGAGGAGTTCTTGGACAAGAGACATTGTGTGATATGCCATTTTCATCAAAAAGATTTTCAAAGATGTTGGAACCAAGTTGGTTTTACATTTAGAGTTTTGTGTATTTTATGAGAACAATATATTTGACTTCAAAGAATATAAAAAAAGATTCATGTTTTTGAAGAAATTCAAAAATAAGTTTTGATTCAAATTTATAATTGAAGAAAATCTAAAATAAGAATTGATTCAAAATTATAATTGATGAAAAATCTAAAATAAGATTTGATTCAAATTTAATTGAAGAAAATCTCTGACCAAGTTGAAAAGAAAATGTGGTCAAGATTTGAAGAAGATTTAATAAAGATTTAAAGAAGATTTTTTCAAGATTTGAAGAAGATTTTATCAAGATTTATCCACAACAAAATATGAAAATAATCAATTTGAAGAATTTACAAACGTAATCTGAACAAAAATGAAACAAAATCAATCTAAAGTTTTTTCAAACTCAATCTAAACAAAATAGAAATAGAATAAATTTGAAGAATTTAAAAACTCAATTTGAACAAGATACAATTAAGAAATAAACAAGGACTAAATTGAAGCCGAAATTTTCAATATAAATAGACACTCAAGGAGGAAGCAGAAAAACATCGAAAAACAGAAAACAGTAGAAGAAGACTTGGCTTGCAGGGTCAATGTAGTTAGTTCCTTCTTAAATCTGAGGTTGTCAGGTTGTTAGGAGAAGACTTGACTTGTAGGGCCAAGGTGGTTAGTTTCTCAAATGTCTGGGGTTGTCAAGTTGTTTTCGAAGACTGACTTAGAGGGGATTGGATGTAGCCAAGTTAATGGTGACCCAAGATATAGCTATGTGTCAAACTATTTATGCTTTCGTTGTTTGATGCCTTTGAATTTGATTGCTTCTACTCCAAGTAATTCACAAAAACCAATCAACCTTCATCAACAACGAAAGCACCTTCAATTGTCATTAGAGCTCGGTCTCAAGACTGAACACTTTACAATATTTGAGGAAAGATCCAAGGGTTCAACATGCCTAGTTATAGTGAATCAACATATCAAAGAGATTGAGGTATTTTTTGAATTTACTCAATCTGATTTAATTACTGCTATAAATTATTTTTTAAATAAGAATTACAAATAAAATTTAAAATTGAAAACACTTAGGAAATAAAATATAAATCTAACTGAAAAAGTTAATGTTTTAAAGAATCAAAGTGCTCAATTTGAAACAGAAAATGCAAAAATGAAAACAGATATTACTGAACTGAAAATAGAGAATGCAAATATGAAAACTGATATTTCTAAACTTAAGATAGATAATGCAACTATGAAAATTGATATTATTGAACTTAAAACAGAAAATGCAAATATGAAAACTGATATTGCTGAACTTAAGGCTGAAAGTCTAACTTTGAAAACTAATTATAGGTCAACATCAATTGAAAATACCACATGTTACTATAATAAGTATGAAGAAGTATTTCAAGATTTTCTTGATAATGGTACGGAAAGAAGCAAGTATGCATCTATAATTTATGGGGTTAGTAAGAATGGTAAAAGAGGAATAAGATTTCAAGAAAAAGTAATTGAATCTAAGTTTATTCCCTGTGATGATTTATGTACTATTTGCTAAAAGAAAGGTCACACTAAAATATCTTGTCCTATGCTAACCACATGGAAAGACAAGAAATCTTTAAGATCTAACAAACTAGGACCCAACCAAATTTGGGTACCAAAGGATAAAATTGTTTATGTTGCAGATGTTCTAAGCAACCAAATTGAAACACCAGTCGTGGTTCCTGGTCAATGGATGCTTATAATATATGAAGGCAAAAAGGTCTATGTTCCAAGAACTACCAAACAGAAGCCAACTGAATCTGGTAGAAGAAGGACTGGTCAACACAATACCTATCAGAACCAGAACCATATCATGAACCAAAAATATCAGAAAAATCTGAAGTATCAACAAAATCAAATCTGGCAGAGAAATAACACATATTAACAGAACCAAAACTACTAGAAGAACCAGAATTACCATAAGTTCCAAAATTACGAGAGGAACCTGATACATCAGCAAAAACAAAAGTGTTAGATGAGCAATCAGAATCAGGAGACTTCTTTGAACACTCCAATCAAATTCATCAAGACTACAAACCTGGATGGAAGTTAAAATCCCTTCATCTAGACTTTCTAGTAAGAGAATATGCAAACGCATAATTTGAAAACTAGAAAAGAAGAACTAAGAGGGTTTTTAGAGTGCAACTGAAACTGTTAACATATAGGTGATATCTTTCTTTAAATTTAATTATTGTCTGATATTATGTTTACTGTGATAACAAAAAGCTTGATCTTAAATATCAAAGCTAGATAAGTATTTTGCAGGTTCTAAAAAATTTAGAGGAATAAGGAGATCCACATAATCTGAACACTTCAGCAGAAATAGCATACAAGTTTGGTTTTTAGAAACAAGTAGAAACCACTAGAAACATCACTAATGTTTTGGCTGTATTGATTTCATTCTTCAATTATCTGATTTATATTATGTTATATGGCAAACAACTTGACCTTAAAAAGTCGATGCAAGTTGAGGATACTGCAGGTTTACTCGAACCAGAGGAAGCAGATGCAGACAAATCAGAAGATGAAAAATCTTCAAAGGGTGAATCTAATCAAGTTAGAATCAATCAAGATAAGTCAGAAGAAATATCTGAATGGAAGTACAAGTTATCTCATCTAATTGGAAGTTCAAGTCATCCTTTGAGGATCATATAATCATTAAAAGATACCACTTTGTTTGGCTCACTCTCGTCAATTTAGCCTACAACTATTGATGAAGCATTGGTAGATGATGGATGAATTCTTGCAATGCAAGAAGATTTAAATGAATTTGAGAGGAATGATGTTTGACATCTAGTACCTAGACCAGATAAAAATATTATTAGAACCAAGTGGATTTTCAAAAACAAGCAAGATGAAAAAGGTGAAATGGTCAAAAATAAGGCAGGACTTGTCGCACAAAACTAAAGTCGGCAAAATAGCATTGGTTATACTGAGACATTTGCTCTAGTGGCCAAGTTAGAAGCTATTCGTATCCTACTTTCTTTTGCTGCAAATAATAACATTACATTATTTCAAATGGATGTTAAAAGTGCTTTTCTAAATGGTTATATAAGTGAAGAAGTCTATGTTAAACAACCATAGGTTTTGAAAGTTCTGAATTTCCAAATCATATTTTTAAACTTAGAAAATATATGTATGGTCTAAAACAACCATCTAGGGCGTGGTATGGTAAACTTAGTAACTTCTTGCTTAAAAATAACTTTGAAAGAGGACAAGTAGATAATACACTTTTTAGAAAATCAATAGAAGACGACATTCTTATTTTTCAAATTTATGTTGATGACATTATTTTTGGATATACTAATGGCACTCTTTGCCAAGAATTTTCTAAATTAATGCAAAGTCAAATGAGTATGATGGGAGATCTTAAGTTCTTCTTAGGGATATAAATTAGCAAAGTCGAAAATGTATTTACCTCCACTTTAATTATGTCCATATGTTATGCTTCTACAATTTTCCAATAGGGGATAAATGATTTGGAGCTTTCGATGAATCAATGGATGCAATACCTCCACTTGGATTTAATGATGTAGTTGTTACTTGTTACCAGTGTGGTAACGGATGAATACACCTTTGAGAGCATATACATAAATGTTGAAGATAAGGGCATAATTGGTAAATGCAACAAGTTGCGCTCTATCTCAACTTTCTTCGCATAAGTGAGAAGATGGAGATTTAGCGGGTTGCACACAAAATTTAACAATCTATCCTCCTTCTCTACTACACCAAACGAGAGAAGTGTAGTTCTTCTCTCCAATTTCTTTCTTTACAACTTCGCTCTTTCTTATTTCACCCATACCAAACCTTATAGTAAAACTTATAGTTCTCTTAGAAGCTTATAGTTCTCATATCCACCTTATTCTTCTAGTTCCTCTTAGAAGCTTTATGATGAAAAAAATTGTGTTATGATCTCCATATTTGAGCCATAGAGCTCGTGAATGTTGGGATCACCATACTTTCTCGCTTTCAAGTAAATCATCGAGGTTAGGTTCCACTTCTTTAGTTTTAAAATGTCATGCCTTTCTCTCTAGAGCGAGATTTGAGTATAGCTAACTCATTTTATCATTTTGTTTAATCCCTTGAGGTCAATGTTTTATATCGTGTTGTCTATTTATAATATAAGACATTTCAGTTATTATGTTTGTTTAATATAATAAAGTCCTTGAATGAAATTCATTTTGATAAGACAACGAGTGGATGACTCGATAGTGATATGCTATATAACTTCACTCTCAAACATTCGTAGTCAAGTATTATTATAGAGGGTGATAATAATACAATCAAGATTATTATGTTTGTCAAATGATAACCCTATTTTAAAGGTTATGGATATGAGATATCAACTCACAAAATATGTATACATTAGGATGAATGCATACTTGATTGACTCGCCATGAAAATACTGCAAAGTATGTTATGTTAGTGTAAGTTATTTTATGATGATAATGGTGTATGCCACCCCTATACGTAAAACCACTATGATCCCTAGATGAAGAGTTAATTGTTTTATTGTCGTCAAACATTGTTTGTAATATGACAATTACAAGGTCAGTTAACTAGACATTTAATGAGTCATGCTGATAGACGTGAGTGACCTAGATGAGATTTACTCCTCCCACATAACAAGAGTAATATTTGTGGGCCCCTTGTTAGAGTATGATTGTTAAATGCATGGCCTCAAACTATACAAGGGTGACTCATTCTATGTCTCGAATTAGATTTAGATATGAAGGAAAAAGGGAGATTATACATGAGATCCTTATCACGAGAATGCTATGTAAAATCTCAAGACATTCTCGTTACTTAGATGATAGTGATGTGTTGCTAAATATGGCTTGCTATTTTATAGTATTAAATAAATGATTTAACATTATTACCAATGTTACAAAAATATACAAGGTCACATACACGATAACATATTAACGAGAGTTTAAAAGCATAAATAAGTAAAAATTATTACATCATGGTGCGATCTTATGATGCACCGACATGAATTAAATAAACTACAGAACACCATGAGCTGCAATGTGTTGTTTAAGTGAAACGCAAAATACCATAAGCTGTTGTGTGCTAGATAAACATAAGAGTCTATTAATAAAACCTTATACATAATTTCTAGTGTGCAATTAGAAAACATTAAAAATCCTAGCCGCTCAAAACCCTAACTGCCTTGATCAGTCTCATTCATCAAATAGCACTGAAACTGAGGCTGCTCCATTGGATGTCTGTTTGCGTGGACTACGTAGAGGCATTGCCGATAGAGCAACATTCGTGATCGTAATCATCAAATGAGTTCTATACGCTACAAGAGATGATATTTTAAACTTTAGTTATTGACCATTCATATGGATCCATGGATGCAAATTTTATTTTTAATCCGCCGTGTTTATCTATTTTAATCACAATTTTCCTTCGTAGTGACCTCAACATAAGAAAAATTATTAATCCAATAAGGAGTGGCCACGTATCGGTCCAATCTTGCTTTGATGTTATTAGAGCCTTTCTGGTGAGTCTAGATTACCTAGATTGAACATATTCAAAGTGTCCAAAAGAGATTAATGAGATTATTAGATGGAATAACATCACCTTTTTTCTCATTACTATTTAAGATGAGATTGAAATCTCCAAATTATAATTCACTTTCCCGCAGAGTGAAAACTTTCAAGATATTGGATTAGATCAATGTAGTTTTTATTCTGAATTTGAAGGAAACCATAAATCCTAGTGCATTGCCATTCAAATTTGTTCATCCTGCAAATTTATCAACATATCAATATGATTCAATGAGTAAGACAAAATAGTAAATATTAATATTATTCAGTTAGAGACATGCTAATGCGTCAACTCTATTTCAGTTATCGTCGGTACAACTAACAACAAAAAGAATTGGAATAGCCACTAAAATGCTCAATAAATTTAAATTCAAAAGTCTTTTTTTTTTTTGTTCAAATGAAAAGATAAAATTGGGTCCTTTCCATAAATGAGTTTCTTCAAAGCTTCAAAGCTCGTACTGTACGAGGGTTCCCAAGCCATTGATAGTTCCACGCTAAGTAACTCATATTGACTGGTCGACTTGTTGAACAAGGCCTCCATTTTCAGATTAACACAATGTATTTTTTTTTTTGTTGTGTCGATCTCCATGCCCTACATTAGTTTTTGGTAAATTTTGAATATGTTATAATAAAATAGAATTGAAATATGATGTCATATAAGGATTTATTTATTTTTAATAGTCCAAATTTCAATTTTTTTTACCAATATACTCCATTTTAAAAACTATATACCAAACTACTTCAATTTTTGACATAGTTAAAAATCGCAATTCACAAAGGTGACTTCATAAATAGAGAAGTCACCTTTTGAAAAAGGGACTTCTTACATCTAATTCATTTTATAAAAAGCTATAACACACATTTTATAAAAATTATGTAGATTGACTAAAGTTACCTGTAACGTTTGGACAATGTTTTCGAGTGTACCAGTTAACCAACTTAGTCCATATTTTTTTGACACTTTTTCTCTAACGTCTATTTCAGTTCTAATATGAGTACTATTTGGACGACCTTTTTAATTCTCTGCATTTCAAGATTGTGATATATTGTTTCACCTTCATATGTGAGCCAATATCCTTCATTGTGTATAGGTGGAAAATCATCTTTGTAGATGTTGAATACATTAACAACCTTATACACGTCAGACAAATGCACTAAATAGTTTTTGTCGAACTTACGAACATGCATCTATGAAATGTGAATAATGCACGTGTGTAGCCTAATATTTTTCACAATCACACCACAATATACCCAACATTTTTTCTAGGAACCAATGCCCAACACAACACAACACAACACAACAAAATCAATATTATATACCAACACAATTTGACACTCAACTACCTCCTCATACTTATTCCCATACACCACATCAATCCTACAGTTCACGTCGGAAAACAATTTAATTTTGATAACTAACAACCACAACAAGAAGACAATTGCCGATTATCCTTTGCATCAATCGAAGATGAATTATTATATAACACGTTCAATACTCATTATAATACACATAAGTCCGCTATCCAGTTACTTAATAATATGTATCCACAAAACTTTCAGATTCCAAACTTTGGAAATGCATAGACTCCGTTAAATCAAATATCCAACTGGATTCAAGAAGGAAATAGTTCTTCTGCAACACTTCTCCCTCAACATCCTCCAGAACAAGAAGATGAAGAAGAAAAAACTTGTGATGTACTAAGACGTCGTCAAAATCCTGTACATGTGAGAAAAACTCGACAATGTGGTACTAGAATCCACCTTTGACATTAGTTTTTTCGTAATTTTTGTATCATTTGCATTGTTGTTTTGTATTAATATATATATATATATATATATATTATTGTAACTTATATACTTTAATTGTATTAAAAGTTTATAATTAATTTATTTTGTATTTTTTAAAATATCAATCAAATCAAACCAACTTGTTTTTTATCTATTATATATATATATTCCGTTAACTTTAAAAAAAAGTTGGAAGGAAGAAGTCTCTTTTTCAAAAGGCGACCTCTCTATTTAAAAAAAAAAAAAAAATCCAACACCAAGTTGCCATTGCAAACTTAGGCTTCCTTTAGGAAGTCGCCTTTACAAACGACGACTTTTAACTTTGGAAAAAAAGGGGTACTTTGATATATAGTTTTTAAAAGGAAGTATATTGGTAATTGTTTTTGAAATTTGGGTTATTAAAAAAAAATCCGTCATATAAAGTCAAATTATTTAAAATGTCAGGGAAAAAGATGCTTATATCCCTTTTTTATTTTTTATTCCCCAAATGCCCTACTCTGAAACAATATTCCCTGAATGCCCTACTTTTTCGTTCCAACAGGAAGTCGTTCCCTGGGGAAGCGACCTCCTGAAGAGGAAATTTTTTTATGCTAATAGGGGGTCGGCGACCTCCCACTGGGTTTGTTTTTTTTTTTTTGTTATATTTTAAAGTTAGTTTATTATTAGAATTATTAATTTAATTATTTAAAAAATAAAATACTAATATTAAATTACAATAAAGTATAGTAATAAATTATAAATAAAATTTATATTTTAATTATTATTATTATTATTATCATTATCATTATTATTATTATTATTATTATTATTATTATTATTATTATAAATAATTATTATAGGTATATTATTATTATTATTATCATTATCATTATTATTATTATTATTATTATTATTAT
>NC_021161.2:16102876-16105896 GCF_000331145.2 Cicer arietinum | reverse complement strand
GGAAGCAACCTTGCTCGTCTAAAGAATGTCATTAGAAAAAAATTACAGCTCGGTGACAACGTCACGATAAGTGATATAGTTTATCGACACCTCGTGTTCTTTGGTGAAAATACAACAAGGTTTGAACTCATGAAGATTTGCGATGATGAAGATGTTGAGTTGATGTTTGATGTTTATGCACAGTGGTCACAACTCGGCACCATCGAGTTATATGTTACCTTTGAGTCTGCTCCTCCATCAACAAACATTGATCAACCATCAACATCAAACATACCTTATCAACCCGACTTATATTCTCCATCGCAACACTATGAACCATCACAACACTATCCTCCGTCACAACACTATCCTCCATCACAACACTACGAACCATATTCTACCCAATTAGAACAAACTCGTTCAGAAAGTTTTCAACTCCATCATCAATCTCCTCCAACAAGTCCACAATGCGATCTTCCCCTTAGTGTCTTACATAGTATCAACGACGAAGATTTCAGTGATACAAGTGAAGAGGATGAAACATACTTCGATGAATCATCTGATAATTCTGTCGATGACATTGATGGTGACGAAGATATGGCAGCAGAAGATCAACCTATTCTACCTGATTTCGATCCACCATCTCACCTGAAGAGCATCAATTTAGATACTCAACAGAAATCAAGTGAATTTGATCACTTGCTCATTAACGAAGTCCCAACAGTAGATGGAACTCTTGCGGTTGGAATGAAGTTTCAGAACAAAGATGAATGCATACATGCAATCAAGCGCTACCACATAAAACAATCATTGAATTTTGTGGTACAAAAGTCAGATTTAGAAAGGTATGTCATTTATTGTTCAGATCCAAATTGTTTGTTTAGATGTAGAGCTTCAAAACGCAAAAAAAGTGAATTGTGGGTTATTGGTAAATTGAATGTGCCTCATACATGCACAAATTCTGTATTGTCACAAGATCATACGAAGCTCGATTCTAATATGATATGTCAAAGCATAATGCAAGTTGTGAAAGTGGATCCTTCAATCAAAGTGAAGGTAATTGTTGCTCAGATTCGGTCTTTACATAACTACACAGTTAGTTATAAAAAGGCCTGGATAGGAAAGAATAAAGCGATCGAACAAATTTATGGCAACTGGGAAGAGTCTTACAATCAACTCCCACAATGGTTGTTGGTTATGAAAACGTTTGCTCCAGGAACTCAAATAGAAATGGAAACCATCCCAGCTTATCATGAGAATAGTTTGATAAATGGGATAACGATTTTTCATAGACTATTTTGGGCTTTCGTTCCGTGTATATCTGCGTTTAAATTCTGCAAACCAATGGTACAAGTTGATGGGACTTGGCTGTACGGCAAGTACAAAGGAACTCTATTGGTAGCAGTTGCACAAGATGGGAACGACAACGTAATTCCTATTGCTTATGCTATTGTGGAAGGTGAGACAAAAGAAGGTTGGAGTTTCTTTTTGAGAAATTTGAGAAAATTTGTCACTCCACAAGCCAACATTTGTTTGATTTCCGATAGACATGAATCTATTAAGAGTGCTTATAATAATCCGAATAATGGGTGGAAAGATCATCCGTCAAAGCATATGTTTTGCGTCTGACATATTGCACAAAATTTTACAAGGGAATTTAAAGACAATGCTTTGAAGAAAAAAGTTATTTCTATGGGTAATAGTTTCATTCTTAATTTTTATAATTTTCTTAATTTTTAATAATTTTATTCTCAATTTATATAATTGTCTACTGTTTTAATACATGTTACTCTATCAACGAGCCTACATATCGATAATACCGTAGAGAAATCGGCATGCTAAATCCGGATGCTTTGAAATGGTTAGACAACATACCTCGACAAGATTGGATTCAAGCATTCGATGGAGGTAGTCGTTGGGGTCAGATGACAACCAACCTTGTGGAGTCAATCAACGCAGTATTAAAAGGCCCGCGCAACCTTCCCATCACTGCTTTGGTGCAATCGACTTATTTTAAAACAGGGACACTATTTCCAACCATGGGAAAACAACACGCATCAATTTTAGCTTCTGGTCAGGTATACACAAAACCTTGCATAGATTTTATGAAATTGGAAATAAGTAAATCCAATAGTCATAGGGTGGATAGTTTTGATCGGAGCAACCATACTTTCATGGTGCATGAGACAGTGGTTCCAAGAGAAGGGCGACCAATTGGTCATTTCAGTGTAAACCTTTCTAACAAGTGGTGCGATTGTGGAATATATCAAGCTAAACATATGCCTTGTTCACATGTCATAGCAGCATGCTCTAGCATAAAGTATAATTATTGGAGCCTTATACCTGATGTGTATAAAGTGGAATCGGTATTAAAAGTCTATGATGAAGTGTTCCAACCCATACCAAACCAAAGATATTGGCCACAATATGAAGGTGTTAAGGTGTATCACAATCCACTAAGTCGGAGAGTCGCGAAAGGTCGTCCAAAGAGCAAACGCATTAGAACAGAAATGGACAGTAAAGAAAGAGAACCAAGAAAATGCGGGTTATGTCGGGTCTCTGGTCATACTAGAAAACATTGTCCAAACGCTGCTGGCACATCTACTCAAATTTGATTGATGTACTTTTTTATTATTAATTTAATGTATTTCATTTCGTTTTCAAGTTATCAATATCAATTTCTTTTCATTTAATTGTTATTATTATTTAATTTTTAATATCATTTTAAGTATAATAATTTTTAATTAAAAGTATAATAGTTATTTATTATAATAATAACAATAATTAAAATATAACATTTATTAATAATTAATTATTAACGTATTTTTAATTAATTATTAGTATTTTTATTTTTTAAATAATTAAATTAATAATTTAATGTATTTCATTTTATTTTCATGTTATCAATATAAATTTCTTTTCATTTAATTGTTATCATTATTTAATTTTTATTATCATTTAATTTATTTATTTAATCACTTTAATTATAATAATTTTTAATTATACCTATAATAATTATTTATTATAATAATAATAATAAT
>NC_021161.2:16084813-16101649 GCF_000331145.2 Cicer arietinum | reverse complement strand
TAAATTAATAATTCTAATAATAAACTAACTTTAAAATATAACAAAAAAAAAAACCAACCCAGTGGGAGGTCGCTTCCCCAGGAAACGACCCCCTATTAGCATAAAAAAATTTCCTCTTCAGGAGGTCGCTTCCCCAGGGAACGACTTCTTGAATGAACGAAAAAGTAGGGCATTCAGGGAATATTGTTTCCGAGTAGGGCATTTGGAGAATAAAAAAAAAAAAGGGATATAAGCATCTTAAACCCAAAATGTCATATTAAATCTAAAAAAAATACTTAATTTTATTGATCTATTAATTTGTCAATCTATTCAAAAATATGCGATTACTTATTTAAAAATATTAATATAAAATAAATTTTTTTTAAAGAAGCTAAAATGTCAGACCATAATTTCATAGACGTAAATTTTAAATTTTTTGACAGGTCAAACTCATACCTTTCATTTCAAAGCAGAACTCACGGTGCCACCTCTACTCATATTATTTCCAAAAGTGAATTATAAACGTTTGATATACACATAAAGCTATCCACATTGAGAGCTTAAATGGTTCTCTAGTATACATATCATCTTTTATAATTTTTTAATTACAGGGCTCAATAAATATTTTTCTCACCAACCTAGCACTTAAAAAAAAGTACTAAGTAAATATCACAAATAACTCACTATCATTACATTTTAACAACATTCATTTATTTTGATACAATTTATCGGTGGAACCCACAAAAAGTGAAGAGAGAATACTTCCTTAAGCACCAAATTTTTTAAATCAAGGTGGTTATTTGATATGGTACTTATTGAGGGAAGCAACTATGATTGTATTGTAGATGCTCTTAGCTTTCCTTATTTCAATAACTATTTTTCTGAACAATTATTTAAAAGTTTCTTATGGCTTCGTGCACTGCACATTTGTTAAGTCTAACTCTAAATACTTCATGTGTATTTCTTGCAATCCAAGAATTCCCACCAATAAAACTGGATCGGAACATTTTTAAGTATTTTTACTGCCTACATTTCTTCGGATCACGGAAGAATCATGTGCTATGATTCATTGTTTATTCACCACTTGAGTTTGTTGACCATTTTAAAGTATTCTATAATACATTAATTCCACTCGTCAATTGAGTACTATTTTTCATTCCATTTTGAATGAAAAAATCCAATTGCATTTCATCAACATCAATACTTCACATAGGCAGGCTAATGAAGCAAACTACGCCTTCTCGTCCTTTCTTTTCTGGTATGTATGATGTACCTATACTATTTTTTATTTCCTTAAATATTTTTCTCCTGTTAGGTTAGACACTGTAGTTACTCAGGTTCAAATCCAAGATCTCCTATTTGTGTGTGAATTTCAGGGATCTTGACTAGTTCGTCTACAGACCAAAAAGAAAAAAGATCTGCAATTTAAGCCGGATATCATTGTTTTTTATGTATTCGTGATTCTAAGACAACTTGAATTGGTTATGCATCAACTATATTTGGTCATAATTTCAAACATCGTGTCGTGACAACCTGCAGAACAATGTTTAATTTTTAAATTTTTTTTTGTCATCACGAGAAGAGAGTTCTCAATGGGGAGATCATGTCTTCACAAATGCAAACCTATGAGAGTAATGGGTTGGCTACAAATTATCTTGGGAGGATTGGTAATCTTAGTAAGTTTATTGAGCCTAACTAGATTCTACTATGCTGGATTTTTTCTTCAAAATGATGACATATGCAAATATTTGTATACTATAAATGATATACATGAGGGTGGTTTTGATGCCAAAGCACTTTCTGATAGAGTTGGAGAAGTATTAGATATGTTGGAAACTTTGCAAGGTAAGCTTGAGTCAAAATCACAAGAATTGGAGAAAAACAAGGGCATAACCTTAAACAACAAGTTTTTAGAGGAGGAAATAGTTAGGCCTCTTCATAGAGCTAATGTTGCTTTGAGACAGATTAGGCTTCCAAAGATTGAAGGTAACAACTCCATAGTAAAAGAAGATCCTTTGATTAATTTTTTTGTCACTGAGGAGATAAGAAAGTACATAACCCCAAAGGAGAATAGGGTTGGTAAGATTAATCTATATGGGTCAGACAAGGTTTACAACACAATAGGACATTCATGTGTTTTGCATAAGAAAGAGGTAGAAAAGTACATGGACTATGACATTGGTTCCTATTGTGATGATGATTGGAATTTAGCCCAAAAGCTTATGCTTAATGGTTGTGATCCTTTGCCTAGAAGAAGGTGTTTAACAAGGGCTTCAAAAGTTTACAATAAACCTTATCCTATCAATGAGTCACTATGGAGATTACCAGATGAAAGAAATGTGAGGTGGGGGAATTACCAATGTAGGAATTTTGATTGCTTATCAAGCAAGAATCCAAAAAGGGGTTACTCAAAATGTACAGGATGTTTTGAAATGGAAAAGGAAAAGGTGAAATGGGTTTCTAATAGTTCACTTTTTGCAGAGTTTTTGATCATTGATGTTTTGAAAATTAAGCCTGGTGAGATAAGGATTGGACTAGACTATGGAATTGGAACTGGCACATTTGCTGCAAGGATGAGGGAAAATAATGTAACAATTGTATCAACTGCTTTGAACCTTGGTGCTCCTTTTAATGAAATGATAGCTCTAAGGGGTTTGATTCCTTTATATGTTACATTAAATCAAAGGCTTCCATTCTTTGATAACATTATGGATTTGATTCATACCACTGGATTTATGGATGGTTGGATTGATTTGCTATTGTTAGACTTTATATTGTATGATTGGGATAGAATTCTAAGACCAGGTGGTTTACTATGGATAGATAAGTTCTTTTGTAATAGAAAGGATTTGGATGACTATATGTATATGTTTCTTCAACTTAGGTACAAGAAACACAAGTGGGTTATTTCACAGAAGTCAAAGGATGAAGTATATCTATCTGCATTGCTGGAAAAACCTCCCAGAGCCATATGAACATAATCAAATTTATGTTTCTTTTTATTCTATATCTATCATTTTATTAATCAAATTTATGTTTCTTTTCATTCTATATCTATCATTTTATTAATGTACTGATTCGAAGTTATAATTTCGTATCTTACATCAATAATATTACGATTAATTGGTCCCTTCACGAGTATCTAATAGGAGTTCAACATGACTATTAACTGCATATTTGATCCTTTACGTTTATTTAAGGTTTCACTCTAATAGATTACGTTTTGAAAGTTTCAATTTTGTTCCTTACGTTAAGTCTTGACTTAATGTTGAATAAAACATGTCACCGGTGAAACAAGTCTTCTAGTGGGGGCAGAACGAAATTGTCATGTCTCCCACGTTCATCTCCTGCTCTCCCACTTTCTCAAACTATGAAATTGAGTAACAATCATAATTTCTACTTCTTCTTGTGGGTGCAGAGATTATTGTGTTCTTCGAACCGCAAAGACAATTGCAAATTATGAGAGACAATTATGGGATTTAAGAATTTTAAAATACCGAATGATTTTTATTACACGTTTTAGTAGATTTTTGTCACAATTTTTGTGACATGTTTTACACAACTTTAAGAAAAGAGTTAATGGAAGAGACCAACACATCATTGATAAATTTTTTCTGTTTGTATTTACGAAAATATATGAAATATATTATATGTTGAAAAAACCTTTAAATATAAACTTATATACATTGTTCTAGGTAGAGAGTTAAGTTATAGTTGAAAAACATATCATATCCCTAAACTAACAAACAAATCCTATAAAATTCTAAAAATATTCTAACAACAATTTAAAATATAAATTATATCATAAAACATCATCTTATTTTAAATTCTAAATACATCTAAATATAAATTTATAATCCCTAAAAGATATTTAGACATGTTATTGCATACAATGTTAATGTTACTAATGTAAGAGACCAAATTAAGATTTTTAAAACATTTGGAACTCAAGTGGAACCTAAAATAAATGTTCAAGGAATCAAATATAAAATTAAGTCTTTATGTTAAAAATCATGTACGATCCAAGTTAGACACATCCCTAGTTTTTCACGACTTCAAGACTTAATACGGAATTAGCTAATTGTGACGTTATTAATGTCAGAGATTAAATTAAAACTTTTAAAATATAAGGTGTTGTAACTAAGATGGTCAAGAAACAATGACTCTTAATTTGTTTTGATAATAATAAAGCATAAGAGAACAATTTAATATTTGACGTTTGTTCCAATGTGCAAATGATATAATCTAGTCTCTCAGAACATCATTTGATCACTTCCTCTAATAAAGTTAGACAATAATTTAATGTATCTGCTGGTACTATACAAACACATCTTTTAATACATGTGTATAGTATATAAAGAATACATAATGTGATTTTGAAATACGACATCTTGTCGAAAGTGTATTTAATATGCTAGAGAAACAAATTTTTATGCATTAAATATAATATTTAATGTACGAGGTATAATTAGGAGACAATAAATCTATTTTGAATCAACTAAATTTTGAACTTAGAGTTTCTTGGAAATCTTGCTATACGAGACAACTTATTTATTTCTTCAAAGGCTATAAAAAGCCAACTAACTACAAGAATGAAATGCACTATGGAAACAACAAAATCACAATACTTTCAATTATATAAAATATCTAAAAGTGTGAATATCAATCAAGAACTAGAAGCAATTTGAGAGCCTATGGACTAAATTGAAAAATATATTTTCTTTATTAATTCAATTTTTTATCATTGTATTTTTAGCTTAATCATTGTATCTTCTCTTTTGAGAGTCAATATTTGTAACTTTAAATTTTATTTGAAAACTTGTAATTTGGTTTGATAGTGGTTTTTTTCTCAAGGGCTTGCCTGTATTAAGTCACACTTGAGAAGATTGAATTATGTTTTCTTTAAAACTTTTTTCATTTCATTCATTTTTAAAACCTTTACATTAATTTTAAATAAAATTGGTAATTAAATTAATTTGAAGAACGAAACCAATAATACATAAAGTAGTTATATCTAGTCCTCCCATATATAAAGATTTACCCTCCATCTAGGATAAGTATTTTTTTCTCTATCTCTTTAGGTTACAAATATTCTCTTTGCTTTTATAGGCAATTAATATTTTGTGACCTTCCTCTTGAGACCCAAGGAATTCTCTATGCCTCTTCAGGCAACGGATATTCTTTAACATGTCTTTCTGGACTCCAAGTATTCTATATGTTTCTATAAGTTTTCTTTAATTTGCCTCTTCAGGATATAAGTATTATCTATGTCTTTAAAGATATATTTTTTTACTCAAAAATGACTTAATCAAACATAAACTTTTGAGAAAATCCATCTTCCACTACCAGGATTTTGCAATATGGATTTGTGTGTACGACACAAATAATTGCTAATTCTATAATAGAGGATATATAAATACAATTACAGATATATATTTTTCTTCATGGATGATTTATAAGATGATTTTTCTCATTAAGAGTATATATAATTTGAATCTTACCTTGTGTCTTTTTTGTGTGGATTTCTTGAAAGATAATGAAAAACACAAAAATAGAGTTTGAATTGTATTTTATTTTAAAAAAAATTGTTAAGTTATTTATCAAAATCTATTCTTTCACTTTGACTAAACATTTAATTAAAATTATTTGACAAAAAGATATAAAGAAAATATAGAAGTAAAGAGAGAAGGAAAACAAAACACACAAGAATTTTTATATTTATTACAATCAACCGATTGCTACATATAGTCTTCTTGTTATATAGAGATTTTTCCTTTTCACTCGAACAACTTAATCCATTGTTATCAAATAGCATCTAAGTATTCTTTACACCTATTCACGTCACAAGTATTCTTAAATCTATCTCTCTAGGCTTTGAGGATATATATATATATATTATTTTTTTTATTGTGCCTATCTTGGATTTAAGTATTTTTAACTTCGCATATCCAAACTTTGAGAATTCTTAAATATTCCTCTATAGGCTTTGAATATTCTTCACATTATCTCGTTTGACTTTTACAAGTATTTTTTACTAACTTCTTCAGATTCTTTCAAATATTCTTTACTAGCCTCTTTAGGACATATTCTTAAATAGCTTATTCTGGCTCCCACAAGTATTATTTCCTGGCCTATTTAGGTTCCCAATCACTCAAAAGTGACTTACACATTCGTAAGGTTTTTGGGGAAATCAATATGTCACTATTGGGTGTTTTACAATTGGGGACCTATTCACGTCACAAGTATTCTTAAATCTATCTCTTTAGGCTTTGAGGGTATATATATATATATATATATATATATATATATATATTGTGCATATCTTGGATTTAAGTATTTTTAACTTCACATATCCAAACTTTGAGTATTCTTAAATATTCCTCTATAGGCTTTGAATATTCTTCACACTGTCTCGTTTGACTTTTACAAATATTTTTTACTAACCTCTTCTGGCTCTTTCAAATATTCTTTACTAGCCTCTTTAAGATCTCACATATTCTTAAATAGCTTATTCTGGCTCCCACAAGTATTATTTCCTAGCCTATTTAGGTTCCCAATCACTCAAAAGTGACTTACACACATTCGTAAGGTTTTTGGGGAAACCAAAATGTCACTATTGGGTGTTTTACAATTGGGGTTATGCCTATGAAATAAATGATATTCCTTTTTCATCCTGTATATTTTACGAGATAATTACTCTCATTAGAGGATATTCAATTAGTATTTTGTTTTGTGCCTTTTATTTCACGTTTTTCTCTTTTTGATGAAGGGCCACTATTTTCCGTTGTTGTTGTCAACTTGAACTTGAGGTCGAGGTGACTTTAAATAGATCTTCACAGTATAGTTGTTAAGAAGATACTTTCATAGTCGTTGTCAATGTGAGAAAGAACCATTTGAACTTTAATATAAAGTTGATGATTTCTTTTACGACTTTCATATTTGGAAGGTTGAGTCTTCAAAAAAGTACTTTGATTTTATGCTTAATATTCATACAACTTTGTTTTTTCCTCTAGCGAATTTGTTCAATGTGATGGAAGCTAATGTTGATGTTATCTTTGCATTGAGCTTATTATTGTTAACAAAGAAAAGAGAAAGCAAGAGGAAGAAGAGAAACAATCACTCTAGGGTTTCATAACATAGAATGAACCAAAACCACAAGTTAATAGGGTTACAATGAGTATATATATAAAAGAATAGAATTGTCTAGAATTGTCTAAAATACCCTTACTACCAATATATAATAATATTATTTAACATCTCCCCTCAAACTCACGATGCATTAACATGGAGCATCGAGAGTTTGTCAACTAAAAAAAACGAAAATATTTAATGAAATGCATCTTTGTGAACAAATCAACAATCTGCAAAGAAGAAGAGACAAATGGTAGAGTAATGATTCTATGATGAAGATGATGACGAGAGGGGTAACGAGGAGGATCAACAATCGCAGGAGGTGGTTGGACAGCCGGGGGGAACAAGAGGGATGTCACCAAAGAAGAAGCAACAATCAAAGAGAAGAACCAAGCCAACAAAAAAAATCAAACCGAAAAAGGAGCGATCAAAAAAATGAGCAACAACCATATTAAAATCAACAGATAGGAACAACCAAAAAAGTAGCACCACGAAACAACCATATCAAAATCAACAGATAGGAACAACCAAAGAAGTAGCACCACGAAACCAAATCCAAACAAACCAAGGAGCAACAACCATATCAAAATCAACAGATAGGAACCATCAAAGAAGTAGCACCACGAAACCAAATCCAAACAAACCAAGCCAAATAGAATCAAATAGGAACCACCAAAGAAGTAGCACCACGAAACCAAATCCAAACAAACCAAACCAAATAGAATCAAACAAAACTAAATCATATCAAACCAAACTAAACAAAGAGAGAAGCAACAAAGCAAATCACTAGAGAGAGTAGCAATCAAACAGAAGAAGTAACAGACAGAGCGACAACACAGAAGATCAAATTTTCAGCCTCATCCAAGTATCCAACCCTTCCTAGAAGGTCAATCATACAACCATAATGCTCAATCTGAGGCACAATTCCAAATCTCTCCATTTCTTTGAAGCATCTTCTTCCTTCCTCTACCAAACCACAATGGTTGCAAGCAGATAACACACTAGTCATTGTTATCTCATTCGGTTCAAATCCTTCCCGTAACATTGCTGCGAATACTTCTAACGCTTCCTTCGCACAACCATTGACACCATAACCATTTATCAAAGCATTCCACGACGATGTATCTTTTTCATTCATCTCCTCAAAAAGCAATTTAGCTTTTCCAATTTCCCCACATTTTGCATACATATCAACCAAAGCATACACATGAACATCTTCATCAAGTCGGTTCCTTTGCACAAACCCATGAATCCAAACACCCAAATCCAAAGAACTCAAATCAGCAACAGCAGGAAGAACACTCACAACCGTCACTTTATTCATTTCCACATCCAAACGTCCCCTCATTTTCCAAAACAACTTCAACGCATCGTGTGGTCGTCTATTCTCACAATATCCCCTAATCATCGCATTCCAACTAAGCACATTCTTGACAGGCATACAATCAAACATAAATCTAGCCGCCACAACATCATCATCCTCACAATAACCATGAACCATACTAGTCCAAGAAATAACATTCTTATCCTTCATCTTATCAAACAAATCCCTCGCCAAATCCATACACCCCATTTTCACATACCCATCAATCATAACATTAGAAGCAACAATATCTCTATCAGGCATAACATCAAAAAGCTTCCTGGCCTCACTCATATCCCCACACCTAGCAAACCCAACAATAACAGCAGTCCAAGAAACCAAACTTCTCACAAACATTTCAACCAAAGAAGTCCCAACATACAAATTAACACAAAACCCATTTTTCAAAACAACACAATGAACCTCCAAACCTTTTCTCAAAGCCATACAAATAATGAGACAAACACAATCACTGAGACAAAATAAATTAGGGATAACCTGGTGCTGTGCGAGCACGATTTCTCCCCCTAAAGACGTCGTTCTACCGATCCGACCGTTGAAGACGAAGACCTGAATGTTGTGAACCTTCTGTCCAAAAATCAGCCAAATCCAACGGTTAACGAATGCGCAATCGATGTTTTTGTGAGACTGATTTAACAAAATCGGAAACAGGGTTACTCTTCTCTTTTCTCTTTTGGTGGTTGCCTTTTCTATCAAAATAGTCTCTCTCTATTCTGTACGGTAGATCCCAGGATGATAATTTTCAATCATCTCTTCATAACGATCAATCAAAATCCCCCAATAACCATGCAAATAATAATGATTCTCAAAGTAAACTTTACCACCCATTGTTCTTTTTAGCTCGGTTGGTTAGAGCGTCAAACCCTAATGGCTTGTGGAAAGGTTTATAGACCCCTAATAAATTTTTTTTTTTTTTTTACTGATCTACTGAAAATAAACGAAAAGCTACAAAGAAAGGGTAAAGCAGAATTGGGACACGGTTTAACGAAAAAATCTCACTGAATATTGGAATGTTAGAAAAGAGAAACTATAATTATATTCCCTAATTGTTGGGAACTCGACAGCGGAATAGAGGCGGGATCGTTCAAGGAGGATCGAAATAGGCTCTGATACCATGTTAACAAAGAAAAGAGAAAGCAAGAGGAAGAAGAGAAACAACCACTCTAGGGTTTCATAACATAGAATGAACCAAAACCACAAGTTAATAGAGTTACAATGAGTATATATCTAAAAGAATAGAATTGTCTAGAATTGTCTAAAATACCCTTACTACCAATATATAATAATATTATTTAACAATTATATGATAATTCAACTAGGCCATTTATGGATTATATGGATGCATCATCTAGAGATCGGTTATTTCTCTTGTATGTGAGCGTTCTAATAATGCCAATTTTGTTGTTTTTTGCTTTCTTTTTTATAATGTAAAAAGGGAAGAAAGAAGTGAAGAATTATATTGAATGAAATATTTGTTTACATTTTCAAAAACCATAAGTGTTAAAATATTGTTTTAATTATGTTTTGAAAATGTATCATCCTTATGTACCATTTCATTTTCTTTTCGTCGGAATAGTTCACTTTAAGTGTCTCCATATTATAAGCAAATAAAAATTAATACATATTTTAAAAATAAAGAAAAAATATTTTCACGAAGTAAATAGGCAATTTGATTGCCATTTACTTTGTGAAATTATTTTTAATTTTAATTTTTCAAAATTTGTGTTGATTTTAATTTTGTAAAGCTAAACAAGTTATTAAGAAAAAAAAACTGAGAGATATAAACTTAACCTAGAAAAAAGATTAAAAAAAACAAAAAAAAAAATACAAAGGAAAGGTTCCACAAATTAATTAAGTCTTCTAATTCTTGAGCTGGTAATGAATAATTGAGTTTTCTTCTGAATATACTTTTTTCTTGCTTTTGAAATAATCTCCACATAGTTATTAATAGTTATTGCGTTCTCTTTCTTATCAATATATCTCCTATTAAATGTTCTTCTAGGATCTTTAACTTGCTAACAAGAAAATAATAGAATCTTAACGAAAACAATTGTATATATTTTTGAAAATGATAAAAATGTCAAGAGAATTATTTATTATTCTTGCAAATACATCATCTCTAACTAAAATTTTATTTTGTCTCGATCACAGTTATTTACTTTAAGTGTCTGTTATCATCTTATAATTAATAAAATTAAAATAAATACATATTTTAATGTTTTCTCAAATTAAATATTTCTCTATTTCCTATTGTCTCAAATATGAACAAATAATATAACTTTCTTTTTCTTCTTTAAAAAAAAACTTATTTCACTCTATTTAAAAATTTATATCCCAAAATACTCTTCAATAATAATTATTTTGTTTTCATGAAACAAATTCCAGTGTATATACACTTTTAAGTTAATGCACATAAAATATTTTTATGAGATTGAAAAATTCAGTTGCATTCAACTAACTTTTTTGTAATCAAGATGAACCGTAGTATATTTTTAAGACGAGGTCTTGTCTCACAATCCTACTTTATATGCTATCTATTTCATGATGATTTCTCATTGGCACTCATGGAAAAGTTTTTCTCTAGTTAATGACTTGTACAATATTGTACAACCATACTTTGATATATTACAATTTCAGTACAGCACAAATTGTATGCTTGTGGTTCAAATATCATACGCAAATTATAACCAATGTTTAAAGTTTAGGTTAAACATCATACACAAATTTAATTAATATCATACACAAATCAACAACAATAATATCAAATTCGTCAAATAAAGATTTCATACTTTAAAGTTTAAGTTAAAGATTTAATTTAAAGAAAGATAAAAAGAAGAAGAAAATATTGTCTTGGTGATTTGGGAATCAAATCTTAAAGTGTGAGTTCTTTATTTGATGTTGTTGGAGATGAAGATATGAGTTTATTTGAAAATTTGAGTTATGAATTTGATGAATATATGAATTTTCTTGAAATTGACATGGAAGGTTTTATTTGGAGATGATGATAAATTTTTTGAGTTTTTATAAAAAAATATAATATTATTGACATTTTACGACATAAATGATCAAATCGTTTTTCAAATTAAATAAATGATTAAAATTAGAAAAAAAAGAGATAAATGACTAAATTTTTATATAAAATTAAATAAAAGGACCGTACAAAGTATTTAGTTTATTCTATATTGCAAAGTAGGTATTTACACAAGCACATCACCACATCAATAATAATTTGGAAAAATGATACTTGTGAGTGATGTTACCATGATAATAGACTCTACTCGATCCAGTAGAAATCACATAGCAAATTATGGAACTATAGGTAGCTCAACATTTCAGGTGGATTTCTTCCTTAGCAGTCTTGGAAAAGATTATTCTCAGGGTAATGTCGTACAACAAGTTATGTGCTTATGCCACAAATATAGTTCACAAATTACCGTAACAAATTTTATTAGGAACATCAAACTCCAATTTGAGAGAAATATAATAAGAAAACTTAAATACTTTTTGAGCTTGTTTTCTTTGGGAATACATATCAAAGACACTGATGAGCAATAGGAATCAAGCATAGATCATGTTTTCTTCTTGCAATTATTCCAAATGACTCAGTTATGTCTAGTTCTTCATTCTTCATTCCATTAGGAAGTTTCCAATCAAAGTGGTAAAGTAATTGAGCAAGAGATAACTCAATATTGGATAAGGCAAATGCAATGCCTGGACACATCCTCCTTCCAGCACCAAATGGTATGTATTCGAAGTTCGCGCCTTTGAAATCAATTGGATTATTAATAAACCTCTCAGGTTTAAAACTCTCAGCATCAACCCAATACCTTGGATCTCTTCCAATAGCCCAAACATTGATAGTGACTCTTGTCTTAGCTGGGATATCATATCCGTTGATTTGACATTTCTCCCTACTTTCTCTTGGAATCAACAATGGTAAAGGAGGATGTAGTCTCAATATTTCTTTGATAACAGACTTTAAGTAGATCAATCGGTGAAACTCTGTCTCATCCACGTACCGTTTTGTACCAAACACTCTTCTTACCTCAGCTTGCGCTTCTTCCATAACCTTTGGGTTCTTTACCATCTCAGACATCCCCCATAACACAGTTTCTGCTGATGTTTCGCTACCAGCAATGAACATGTCCTACAAATGGATTAACAGTAACACTATCTATTTTCTAAACCAACATGCATTTTCTTCCATACAACAAAACTAAAAAAATAAGTTATTCATTTGTTATTTTCTCCAAAATAGTATGACTTGCAAATATACATTTTTTTTTATCAAGAAACCTTAATTTTAAACAAATGAAAATTTATAAATTAGTCTTTGGGATGGAAAAAATATGTCTTGTTGTAGACTGTTAGAAAAAGGAAGGTATTTCTAATAGAAAACTACCAATTTGCTTGATACTTAATGTACTATGAAGGATTTATACGAATAGAAAACTCTAAACACATTTCTAGGAGTTTCCTAATTAATACTCACTTCTAGATACTTTTCACAATTTTTTATAATTAAAACACTTCTAGATTTTTACGTAGAAATTCTACATGGTTCTACACTTATCTAATTTCAAATTAGTAATAACATAGACTAACCTGGATTATTGATTTTATATTGTCATCAGTTATAGGATGCTGTGAGAGATAATTTTCCCTTTGAATCTTGAGAAGAACATCAACTAGATCTTCATCCTTGCTTGCTTCCTTGAGACTACTTTTGTGATCATCAATGATGTCTTGCAATATATTATCAGTCTCATTACAAAGTTTTTCAAATTTTCTCTTTGTCCTACTCATCCTCTGAAGCATTTTAATAGAAGGATACAAATCAATAATACAAAATTCTCCCAAAAATCTCAATATTTTGTCCATTGTTGATTGGAACACTTTTTGGTGTGTGTGTTTTTTCCCAAAAGTTGCCCTCGCTGTTATCCCATATGTCATTGAGAAAATATTTTGAGTGAGATTAACAATTGATCCTTCACTTGCATATATTGATTTAAGAAGATTTGACACCTCATCTTTTCTTATAGACTGAAATGATTGGACACGCTTTGCATTTAATAACTCTACAACACATATCTTTCTTAATTGCCTCCAATATTCTCCATATGGAGAGAAAGCAATATCTGTAGCATTGTAACTAACTATTGTTGGCAAAAGAAGGTTTGGCCTATAACAAAAATTGATGTCATGTGTTTTCATAATCTCTTCAGCCATTTCTGGTGAACTAACTATTATGTGTGATACCTCTCCTAGCTTTAGGTGCATTAAGGGTCCATATTTATCTGCCAAATTTTTGAAGCAGTGATGAGGTAGCGTGTTGTTGATAATTTGATGTATGTTTCCTATGAAGGGCAATGTCCATGGTCTGGTGGTAAATTGGTAGTGGAATTGTTGCCTCTCCATATTTTAATTATTTGGAATAGCATCAAAAGCATGAAAAATGAGGCTATGAAAGTAATATTAGAATAACGGTTGTGAAGCTCCATAATGGTAGATTGATTCATGAGGAACTAAAGAAGAATGCCAAGATTAAGGTATTTATGCAAAATAATAGGATGACCATTTGCATTAGTTCTCAAGAAAATGCAGACATGTTAATTAGTACTAATGCTCATATAAAACTAATCTAATATTACCATTTTTTCAATATATATATATATATATATAGGGTTATATTATTATGGGATTTGTAGGATAAAATAAAAAATATCGAGCTGATTTTTTTTTCTTTACACCAACCATGGTTATACATTATTATTTTTTAGATATATGGTCCCCTACAGAAAAATGAAAGTGGTGTGGCTAAAATAACTTCAATTGAATGATATGTTGACATTAAGAACTAAGAATACTAGAATATGATAAAAATAAAACTAACTACCTCTTCTCTACTTCTAGAAAAAAACCTTTAAATGCTTTTTCTTTAAACTCTTTTGAATATTGTAACTAAATAACTAGACATCATACCCAAGAGTGTTTGCATAAAAATAACATGGTCTTTTCTAATTTAAGGTTTTAGATTCCAATTCGATTTAGACATAACATCTTTAAAATGGAATTTTTTGAAACTTTTTATTTCTTTTAGTTTTTTTATTTGGTTAAATTTATGTCCCTTGATTCTGTTTGAATAAATTTTTAATTTAAAAAAGGAAATTAAGTTTGCCGCTCATTTGGTCTTCTCTCGTAGTCTGTATTTGTAACTGTGTATTATACTAGTGTGTAGCCCGTGCCAAATACAAAATAAATTATCGTTTTATAATATTTTTTTTATGAATTTACATAAATTTTATTCTTATACTAATTGAAATAAATTTTATTTAGAGGTATAAGTGTTATTATGATATGCACATAAACTTATCTGATAGAGATATTTTTTTAGAACTGAGGTCTATATAATGATAATCCTTCATTAAAAGTTAAATAATGGAATTATAACAAAAAATAAATGTTGGAAATATTATGCTATAAGTATAAAAATAACTATTATTTTAATCTTAAATTAATAATTTTTAAAAATGTCCATGTAGATGATCGAAATAAAAAATGTGTTTATATTTTTTGTTTTATTTTAGCATTGACATAAATATATTACACTTAATAACTTAAAAATATATTACATTTATAAATTGAGTGAATATATGTTGACTTCAGAAGTAATTTTTGTTTGAATTACTTGGCTACTAAATCTTTATAAACATTAAATCTTATGAAATTATATGTATGTTTTATATTACCTTAACCATGCATACTTAAAATTACAAAAAATAAATATGTGTAGCTATAAAATCTGATAGTCAATGTTTAACTTGTATTTAAAAAACATATTTTATACGTTGAATTAAACTAAGTATCAAATAATATTAAAATTTTATAAAACTTATATCACATACATACCCTATAAAATTGATAGATTTAAGTTCAAAAAAATTTAGCAAATTATAAAAAACACCAAAGAGTTAGATTGGTGTTCTACCGGATAGAAAAAATTTCATATTGCCCATATAAAATATCACTATTTTGTTTATCATAGAAATGTCACTATCAAATAGATGTTATAAAGTATAGAGTTAAATAAGTTTGTAGTTCTTATAAAATCTCACTATTTTGTTTTTAGTCTTTACAAAAAATTTCCTCTAATTTTAGTCCCTTAAAATATTTATCGTTTTCATTTTAAGCCCCTAATTTTAAACTAACTATTGTGTATCCTTTGAATTTTTGAATGATATTATGTACTAATATTTAGTATATGTTTACATGTTAAACAACTTGCTCACAAAAAATTTAGAATTTTTCAATAAAGGATGATATAAATATGAATTTTTAAGCTTTTTGCACTTAACAATTCATATTTAATTTTTTTGATTGTTAAAAAGATTCTAAATTTTTATAGGGAATTTTCTTATAATGTCTTAAACATTAATGAAAAAATTATTAAAAGCATTCAAAGAATACACAATAGTTGTCTTAAAATCAAGGACAGAAAATGGAAGCGAAAATTTTAAGGACTAAAAGTTGACGGAATTTATTTTAAGGTCAAAAAGCAAAATAGTGAAATTTTATAGAGACTAAAATCTTATTTAACCCTAAAGTATATAGATATTCAAGAGACACACAATAATCAAATAAACATTTATCTCTTACATATTTCTTTCGTATATGTCGATATTTTAGATAATTGATTAATGTAATATATTTGTTTTAATTGGAATGTGTATCAATTACAATTAATTGTTTTAATTTCCAACCAAAATTAATTTTATATACAATAGCAATTGGTTATAAAAGATTTAATACATTATAAAATAGAAATTAAGTATACAAATCATTAAATCAGAATAGCAACATAAGATCTATTCAAAAAAAGTATTTTGCATTCATGATTAGCTGGTTAAAAATGCATTAAATCCATAATACTCTTAAAAGTGTCACATTTACTATTTCATTATATTTGTGAAAAATATAGATTTTAGGAGTCATTATAGTAGAATATAAAATTGAAAGTCTATGCTATTAAAATTTTAGTGGGTCAAAAAAGGTAACATCAATTTAAATTTATGGAATAAAAAGATTATTTTCAAAACCCAGACCAACTTTCTCAAGAATCCCTCACTGAGATCCAATGATGTTTTGAAATGTTTCATTGAATCTTACAAAGCTAGATAAATCATTTTAGAGCTTTTTTATTTCAGTTTTTAATAAATTATTTTCCTTTTGGACTTTAGAAAGTTCATAAATGTAAACATGTTTTTGATGATGACAAGACCACCAACTATGGACACCTAATTCACCCCCCCTCTTAGGCGTACTAACACCTAATTCACCCCCCC
>NC_021161.2:16069009-16081907 GCF_000331145.2 Cicer arietinum | reverse complement strand
ATGAAAGTCAAGAAAAGAAGAACAAAAATATTGCTTTAAAGACTGAATCAAGAGAACAAAGCAAAGAGAATGATTCAGATGAAGATGAAAATATTATCCTTCTTGTTAAGAAATTTGGTTCTCAAGAATCCCTCACTGAGATCCAATGATGTTTTGAAATGTTTCATTGAATCTTACAAAGCTAGATAAATCATTTTAGAGCTTTTTTATTTCAGTTTTTAATAAATTATTTTCCTTTTGGACTTTAGAAAGTTCATAAATATGTTTATTTTGTTTCTCATTTAAATCTTTTATCTCTTACATATTTTGACGTAAGAGTCTTACAAACTTTTAATGGTCAATCTTAGATCATTAATGATAGTTTGAAGTTTCTCCTATTCTTCATTTGTCTTTTGAACTTGTTTTTTACAAAACAAGCATTTTTTTATTTAAAATATTTAAATCATTTAGAAGGTTGTAAAATTCCTTTTCCATTTTTAAGCATAAAGACATACACTGGAGATGAATACCTCTTATGTTTCAGAGTTGTTCATGAGACAAATGTTTGCTTCTTCTTCTCCTATTGAGTAATCATTTGTGTCATCCCAAGTTTCCAAAATTGATTTCTTTTGAAAAAGAAATTTTTTATGAACCTTCTTGTTGAGCAGAAATTCAGATTTGTAATGTTCTAGCTTGTTACACCCATTACATGTGATTTAACTCTTGTCAACTTCAACTTTAGAACCTTCTCTTTTGTTTCAAAAGTTCTTTGTGAGTTGATTTCTTCTCATTAATCTGTTAATGTTCCTTGAAATGAGAGCTAGTTCATCTCCAGTCTCATCTTCTTTTATACCAAGTTTATCTATTTCTTCTATTTTTAAAGATGAACTTTCTTGATTGCGTTTGAGAGATTTTCAAGGCAATCCTTTTTCCTTTTTCAAAGGTCTATCTCCTTCCATAAAAACTTCATGAACCCTTAGTGATCCAGTAATATTCTCTAAGTTATGACTGCTATGTTGTTTGGTTGAGTTATGGCTATGACCATAGGTCTCTATGCGCAAGGTAGACTTCTAATTATCCTTCTTATCTTTTTTTAGACGTATATGTCTTAGCTAGTGATCTTCATTTATTTTCAATACTCATGAATCTTGAATACATTTCATCAATGGTTTTATTTTCAATCATTTCTAACCTTTCGAACTTTCTAATTCCAAAACAGAGAATAATTTAGACGTTTTTTTTTTTTTTTTTATAATTAAAAATAACCATGAACACAGGGAAAAATCATGAGTAGTACGAGAAGGACCCCAAATAATCAGAGTTAACTCAAGCAAAAGGGAATGATACTACGAGTTTGTTTTCCTAACTAACATGACTCACAATGTAAGCTAGATAACTTGAAAAGGTTAGATACATATTTTTGAAGTTTGGGAAGACTCGAATGACATAACTATATTAAGAGGAAAACCTTTGATAGGAAAAACCATTGCTTTAGCAAGGAGATAATAGAGGTCATTAGACACACATCCAAGATATATCATCTATTTCGAAGTGCGATCCTGCAAATTACATTGTCATTAACCATGAAAACGAGTCATTTGACTAATATAAATTAAATTAGAAGAACATCCTGACACATAAAAGAAAGATGTAACTAACAATGAAGGGATAATTTGGACAGTTCCAATTTGTTGGGATTGTGTTTATGAACTATTGACTGAGACTACACTAGGTAAGGTACTAAATACAATGAGTGGAGAAAAAAGTTTTATTATTAGTAATATGGTGAGACACACTAAAGTTAAGAACCCATGAACTAATGGAAGGTGACACAAAGATGCAAACAAATGATTTACTAGTATGTAAAATTGAAACAATAGATCCCAAATTTTTACAATATCTTACCCAAAGGAGAAAATCTTTGTAAGTAACTGGAGAAGTCTTAAGAGGATTGATAGTTTGAATAGTGTCAAATAAATAAATCAAAAGACGTAGAGGGCAGCTATGAAGTTTCCAATACCGAATAATATTATGTCTCGAACGGTGACAATATATTTACATTTACGACGATGCTTGAAGGTGGATGGTCGTCCATAAAATTTAGAAACTATCATAAGTAGTAAATAAAAGACAATAAATTAATATTTTTTGAAACTTGAGCAAAACTCAACATAATAGTGTTCAAAATATTTCATACGCAACAACTTCCTTTATGAGTTTTTTCATTACTTGGATAATTTTGAAAATCACTTCATTAGTTCATATCAATTATATTTAATTTTTTTTACAAATAAATATATTATCTGAATTATTTATATATTATCTATTTTAATATGCAGTACTCAACTTCACATGATCTGATTGCATGACCCGTGTCAATGATCGTGTATTTTATTAGTAATACTCCTTCAGTTTTACAATAAATGTTACTTTAATAAAAATAATTATTTTAAAATAAACGTCATTGTCAAATTTCAAAATAATTTCAATTACTTTTTTTCAATTATACCTTTCAATAATTACTATCTAGATTATTTTCAAAAATTATTCTATTTTATATGTATAATAATAATAAAATATATCAATAATTAATAAAAATAATTTAATAAAATATAGATTTTCTTTTCTAATTATTATTATTTTTAATATACGTGCAAAAATGTTAAACACCACTAGTTTTGAAACGAAGAAAACATTTTAAAAACTTAATAAATAAATAAATAAAAGTTTATGGAGGGAACAATCATTAGGACAAATTTAATAGAGTACTGGTGATGTTATTATAATCAACAGAGAATGTTGATCCAAAAGACAGATCTGTCGGTGAGACATGAGACACGTGGCAATAATCCACGAGAAAAGGGACACAGTTTAACAGACTATACTATAGCTTGGCTTGAAGGAATGATGGTCTAGGGTGCTAAAAAGAGAATGGACAAATGAGTATGCGTGCCACACTCATGTTACTATGAAGGGTTGCTTTCTCATAACCCACTATTTCAAAGGGAATGAGGGGACACATGCAAAGTGGGTATTGGAGTGTTAACATTTATTGTCAAATATAGGATTGCAAAATTCAAGGAAAAAGAGAAGAAAAACAAATCCTTGTACAAAAATGTTGTTGACAGTTCATAAAATGAAAGATTCATTGGTTTTCTAGACCAGATGATTAGAAGCCACTATTTTTTTATAAAATCAAAATTTGGTCAACAGTAAGATTTTTATTAGGAATGTAAATGTGAAAGGGTTTTTGAAAGTTGTGAACATTGGCATAGTAAGTGATGGACACATATTTATGATCAAGATATATGCATGCGATGCAAGTGTTTATTTATGGAGTCATAAAAGAGTTTTCTTTACTCATTTTTTTTCTTTTTCTGTTTATGTCTCTTCCCTACACAATAATGCCTACATGAGCCAGTGCTTTTTTCTTTTCTTTTGCATTTATTTATCTTTTTCTCTTCCTTCCAATCACTCTTTCTTTTTTCTGCAAAGAAAACGTAAAGGAAACGCCTCTATGCTATTGCTACGACTCACTCTAAAAATCAGCTACAATTATACCCTTTATTCATTGATATTCAAAATTCTCAACTTTTTATTACTCATAGCTTCAAAGACACTGCTTGTACAAGCTAAGTATTGAGTTCATTCTTGACACTAAATCTAAAGTGAAGCCATGAAGGAGAAAAACAAAGGTGTTGTTGAAGCTTTTAATAGCAATGAAATGGATTGTTACTATTCTACCTCTGAACTTGTTCAATGTAAGAAACATCCTTCTTCTTCTTATTCTTCTTCTTCTTTTGGTGGTGGTGGTATTTGTGCTTATTGTCTTAAGGAACGTTTAGTGAAACTTGTTTGTTCTGATTGTGGTGAACAAAGGCTTTCTTCTTGTTCTTGCTCTGATGAGATAACTTCGAATCGAAATTCATGTAGTGTTGAGGTAGGAAGTGTTGGAAGAGTTTCATTTCTTATTGAGAATGAAAAGAATGAGACAACTCCAATACATCATTTGATTTCTAAGGCTAAAGATAAAGAAGAAGAAGTTGTTGTGCTGAGGAGAAGTAGAAGCAATTGTGTGGATATAAAAAGGAATGGTACTTTTTGGAGAATTGGGAAACTATTTAGGAAGAAGAAAAAGAAAGATTTTAGTGGAAGAAGTGTTGGTGGGTTTGATGAGAAGAGTAGTGAGATGATGATGTGGAATGTTGATAATCATCAAAGGGGTGTATCAAGGTCAAGATCTTTATGCAGTTTTAGAGGTGGTGGTGGTGGTGGTGGTTTATTTGGATCTGAAGATGGTGGTGATTCAGTTTTATCAGGTGCTAGAAGTTCTATTTCTGCAGCTAGAAGTTCAGGTGTGAATGGTGGTTTGATTTTAGAATCTGGAAGAAGAAGTGGTTACAGTGAAGCAGAGCCAAGGAGGAGTGATTTTGTATTTGAGTGTGAAAATGGTAGAAAGAGTGAAGTTGATTATGGAAGCTACAATGTTGTAAACAGGCGTGTGTTTTCATTAAGAGAGAGTGATTTCAAAGGTATGGATGAGTCTAGTTTTATTGATTTGAAGCTTGATTATTCATCTGAATCAAAACAGCATGATTTGTTCAATGCTAAGATGGGTGAAAATACACTATCTGCTTTTGGAAGCATAAGAGGTGCTGGAAATTTCATGCCACATGATGCTGAAGGAGTTTTGACTAGTGGAGGTTCATGTAGGATTACTGTCAATGACAGAGGAGTTAAAACTGGAAGAAAAAACATGAAAGGTTGGAGATGGATTTTCAGATATCATTCAAATTGGGGAGGAAGCTCAAGGAAAAGAGACCAAGATCTTATGTTCAAAACCTGAGTGACTTTAAATTGTGGTTGTGAATCTTTATGTTGCTGGCAAATGCAAGAGAGTGCGGCTGATACGATCTAAATTACAGCTACAATACTATTGCAAAAACTTCAAAATTTGCAACACTGCCATCGCAGATGCAGACCGCAATTTAAAACTGACAGATCAAATACATAAATGAAGAAAAACCATGTTTCTATTAGCATGGTAGTATTAGTCTGTTGTTTAAATTACCTGTAGTTGCTCTTTAGACATTATATTTCTTGTCTACTAATGCTTTTTTCTTTTTTCCTTCAGTTAAATCCCTAATAGAAACTTCTTGGAAAGTCCCTAGTCAAATTTTTCTTTCAATTAAATGTCAGGAAAGAAGAAAGAAAGTGCATCTCAATCATAGTATAACATCATAATATTCCTTAAAATGAAAAGATTAAGCCAAAACCAATCTGGAATTACAAAATTTTCAATGTGGAAAAGTGTGTGGTAGCCAAAATTGACACTTGACCTATTATTATCACTTATATGGATCTAGATTGCTTGCAGTTCAATCACACAGTTCACCATATAATTGATCTCAATTGTCGATTTAAGATTTGACGGTTCGGATCACGTATTCAATTTTATATAGTATAATTATATAAACCGTCAATGTAAATCGAACGGTTGAGAGACGCAGTTACAGCATCAAATCAAATTCTTAGCAATATTAACACGACATAGATCACAATTTTCGTGTATTATTTTGGTAAGTCCATCACAAGCGACACTTAGTACTGCGGCAACAACTTTATACATTTGTTAGTTACTGCATTATTGAAAGAAAGTGCCACGAAACAGAGATTGGGAATTCCCTTTTGACTCGTTCATAACTTTACCGTAATTTTAATTTTTTTTTATGTATACAACAGAAATCTTTAAGGAGACACATTGTGAATTTAACAAAAGTGAATTCAAGAAAAAATAATTACAATTTATGGAGGAACAACACATGTTTATTAACAATGATAAGTGTAGAGTTGTCCAGCACTAGCAGCATGTGCTAGAGAATTTCAAATAGGAGGATACTTGAAACCAAATAATTAGAAAACTTAAACTAAACAAAAATGCTTTCATGTCTCTACAAGCAACCATAATTCAAAATTGAACATAGTAGGGCATAATTTAATATATTAATTATAAATAAAGTAGACTATAGTTCGATAACAACCATTTCATGAATTGTTAAAGTCGAAATGCCAAACAACTTTTAACCCCACCTACAAAACATCTCCAACATTTTTTGTTTTTTCTTTTGTTTGCTTGTCCAATCTCTTCAACTTAACAACTCAGCGTCTTCCTCTTTCTCTCCTTTTTGGATTTGAATTAGAGATAAATTTTAACTTTTTTAAATAAAATTATGGCCTTAAAATTTGAGCCATACGATGCTTGATCAGATGGTTGGAATCGCATGACACAAGTCCCTCCTTTTCGTTTGAACTGTCCAAATAGACAAAGCCAAAGAGGCTTGCCAAAATGGACTATGGGGACCAAATTTGAAAAATCCAAAACTTTCTTCAGTAACTTCAGTCAAATTTAATACACGTGTTTTTAAATTATCCATGATTGACCATGTCAAAATAAAATTTGATCCAACATATATATATATATGTCCTTGTGTATATCCATTAAGAACAACGTTAAACAAGTTATTCTTGGATATAAAGATAGAAAAACATAAGAGTATTGGTGAGTGAAGAAAAATTAGAATATAGAAGAATATGTATGTGACTAGGCCTCTTTCGTTGTTAAAAAAGTCTTCAGAGGCTCTCTCATTACCTCCACCTGAAGGACCAAATTCTGGTATTCTTGTAATTCAAGATGATGATTTGGAACCAACCTCTTGTTTTGGGTTGGGAAAGTATCATGAAGTTAAGGAGTTACCTTTTCCACAAAACATGAACCTTGAGTTGTTCTATAGATCAGGCGTTTCACTCAACCGAGCTACTCGTTATCATCATGTTGCCTTCATTCCAGTTGTTAATCAGCCATTGTCTTCCAATAAATACTATGTTATTCATCTTCAAGGGAAGAAAAGAGGGTAAGTCTTAATTAATTTTGTGAAAAATAAATATTTCCTTAACTTTTGGTCATTTAAACTACACTTATTTCACACCAGCTGAACAAAATATCAGTTACATGGTTTCAAGGTGATTCAATTCATCTATGCCAAGAAATCAAAGTTACTCAAATTTCACCATTATGAGTTCAAAAGTTTGAATTCTCTAGGGTTGTGGTACGGTGCTACGGGGTTTTGAGCATTTGATCTGAATACAAGTTGGTTTTGAATTCAGATCCAAAAGTTCTACAGCCCGCTACACCGTTCAATGCCGGTAGAGGAACTAATTTCAAGGCTACACATTATGAAACACAGATATTAAATGTAATTAATGTGTCATGTCAAACACAGAGACATGTTGGATCAGACATGTTTGATCAGAAGTGTCGGGTGCTTCAGAGGTTACACACCGACAGCAGCATTAAACCTATTGTTAAATTTAGAACGTGAATGAATAGTATTATATATTATAATGATGTAATTTCTTTTCTTTTTTTTCTTGTACAGGGAAGCATACATTAATTCAAAGGAGGAAGATGTGGACACATTCTGTTTCTACAATTCTGTCTCTGATGTGCCACTACATCCAATAGATATCAATGACACAAATCATGAGTTTGAGATGTATCCTCGTAGAAGCAAAGTTAGTTTAAGGAGTGGTTTCTCGGCTAAATCAGTTTCTCCAGAAGGATATCCTCCAAGGTTTTTAAGTAGAAGGTGGAAATTGAGTGCTTCAACATCATCAACTGATTCAAGTCTTGGAGAAGCATCAGGTATAGATGAATCCCTCCGTGTGATTAAACCAGAATTTGAATTCTCCATATCAAACAGATTTTCAAAAAGTGTTGTTGTTGGAAAATGGTATTGTCCCTTTATGTTTATCAAGGAAGGAACTCACAGAACATTGAAAGAAGAAATGAGAAAATCAATGTTTTATGAGATGACACTAGAGCAGAAATGGGAACAAGTGTTTTCATGTGAGAATGATGATGATAGGAGGGGAAAAAACACTGTGAATGTTGATGCTGTTGTTCAAAAGGAAGTTGTTGTGGTTTCTGGATGGGAAGCTATAATGGATGTAGTAGCTGAAGATTTTTTATGGTTTAATAGTTTCAACAATGTTGGAGAAAAGAATAGTGTTGGATTGAGTATGGCAATAGTTGAGAGAATGAAGTGGGAGCAAGAAAGGGTTGGATGGATTGGAGGAAAAGAAAAGGAAATTAGAATTAAGAAAGTGGAAGAATTTGAAGGGAGTAATAATGGATGGAAGAAATTTGGATGTTATGTGTTGGTTGAGACTTTTGTATTGAAGAGATTGGATGGAAGTGTTGTATTGACTTATGCTTTCAAACACAGTCATCAATTAAGAAGCAAATGGGAATGATTGTTACGAGAAAAATAAATGGATAGGTTTGTAGTATTCATATTCAATTTTTATGTGGTCTGGTTAATTAACAAGAAAAATTTGTTCATTCATTCAGATTTGCAGAGTAATATTGATATTGCAGATTATATACAAGAATAAACTATTGAACATATCTATTGCCTTCTTTCTTGTTTTTCTTTATATCTTGAGGTCGTCCCATATAAACACCCATACACCTGATCGGGCATTAGTCCATCGTTGTGGGATGGGAGCATTAGCATTTTGTGGTATAGGAGAATTAGCTAAAAGTTCATAATCTCTAAGAGATTTTGACACCGCATCGCAACCTAAAATCTTAAGATATTAGATATATGAGTCATCACTCTTATATATATATATATATATATATCACATTTCTTCCATTTTCAGTCGATGAGGGACTAACCACTTATACTTGAATTCCAACAATCTCCCCTTCAAGTGTGAGTCACCCACAACACTAGATTTGATCCACACTAGGATCTCCCACTCCCGGTCTTCCATAAAGCCGAACCAAACTCTTATACCACTTGTTGGGGAGTTCAGGGAAATAGTTAACTATGGACATAGTTTAGTCAAGGAAACAGTTAACTGCAACTTTTGATTTTCTTTTGCCTCAAACAGTTACGCTGAAGAATAAACTATGTCTATCGGCTATGAGTTTTTTTACTACTCTAAAGAGTGTTAAGTACGATGTGAATATTTAAGGTATTGAACTAAATGCATAAAATAATATAGAATAAATTGATAAAGATAAAGATGGTGTAAATATCTTGTTTAGTTGATTGTGTGTCGAAAATATTACAAGTGCTAGTATTTATAGGAAAAACTAATCAAACTTACCATAAATCGTGACCTACAGACATGTAGCCATGATTAGCTAATTACACGGGAAATGCTTGATAATTTCCATCTAAGGGGCTCGTGGCGTCCCACGATCGACTCATTTTCATGTTTCTTCTGTAAGAACCAAGTATGTTTGAAGAACAATGTTCCTTTATTGTTTTGATGATAACAAAAATTATTTTGTAGGAATAATTTATTGCGTTAATGAATTTGATTAAGTGTCCTGATCCTTGTCATATACTTTAAAGTCTTTACACCGCATCCTTTGATGAAAAGTTGAGATAAACAAGAAAATCAAGACAATGCTCTGAAAAAATCTATAACTAACTCCGATAAACTCACTCTCAACGCGCTTCTAGTGAATCTGTCAACACAAGCTCACATTGATAATTATGCATTTGATAACCTTGGTATACAAAATTTATTGTCTAATAAAGTCAATATTCAGACATCATCAGCTCATCATAGTAGACTTATCCTCTGACTGAATAAGTTTATGAGATTCTCTAATAGTGTCATTCTTTGGTCTTCCTTCCATTTCTATCAAATATATTGAATCAATTATGAAGATGGATTTAGACAGATTTTTAATGTTGATGTCGATTTAATGCAATCACAATAGTTAGAAACCTTAATGGACTCAAAGCTTTTCTGTAAAAGGATTTGTGACCGTCCCTAAGAAAAACAAACTAGAAAAACAAAAACAACAAGAGAAAAATCTATGTCGTCATAGACACAAATTTTTTGAAAACTCTTATATTAGCTATAAGTGCTGAGAAACCTAAAATACTTTCTAAGAGCAATCCTTGTAAACATTGTTGAATGAGAGTTTTTCAGAAAACCATCTAAAACATTATTGTAACTTGGCCCATTAGTGGTTGTTTCCCTCAATCACTTGAACGTACTAGGCTAGAAGGTTGAAAAGACTTGAACATAGTCAGTTTGACTAGAAGGTGTTAGTGAACGTGTGATACTATCAGTGATTAGTGGATTAAATCATTCAATGTGAAAGGACTGCACATAGTTAACGTGTTGATTGTGAACGAAAATAAATTGACTTGTGTGTCTATCCTTATCTCTGTACTTTTCATTTTACTTATTCTTGCTATAAAAATCACTAGTTTTTAAACAAAACACAATTCACCCCATTTCTTGTGTTTTTGTCTCTACAAATGCCATTAGATCTTGGTCTCTAGGCTAAACACTTATCAGTGTTTGAGTAAAGATATATATATATATATATATATATATTATGACTAACTATGGTGATGAAGCTACAAGTGAAAATACTAACACGCCTCCTTTGTTTGATGGAGAAAGATTTGAATACTAGAAGAATTGGTTAAGAAGTTTCTACATCTAACATGATTCTGAACTTTGGGACATAGTCAAAGACGACTATGAAACTCCTACAGATGTTGTTAGTGTTGAAATATCTAGAAAAGATCTCAACGTTGATCAATAGAAACAATATAAGATGTGTCATTAATCCATGACTTTTATGATGAATGATATATCACTTTCAAAGAGTTCGAAATATAAAGAAATAAAGAAGCTGCAAATGGAAGAGGATGAAGACATTGAAAAAATGTTTTCTAGATTTCAAACTTTAGTCTCCGGATTAAAGATTCTCCAAAAGCGTTATACTTAATCTGATCATGTTAAGAAGATCCTCCAAAGTCTTCCTAGCAAGTAGAGACCAAAAGTAACAACAATTCAAGAGGCTAAAGACCTAACAATGACATCTCGATCTTTTGCTCATACTTCACTTTCCTTTCTTTTTCCTTCAATGATTTCTTGATTTTGATCGAAGCTAATGCACATGTTTTCTTCACATTTATGAACATATAAGTTGATGATCAACTTGGCCAGATGATGTCTCTATATCTTGTACCATATGTTGAATTGTTTATCATATCAAAACGTCTTTGGTGCTTCATTTGATTTGGCAAAATGTAAATGTCAGATACAATTTGGTTCTTTGACACATTTGGTGTTATTCTCTGATGTTGACAAATGATAAGCTTGAGTGTAACTAATTCATTGTGTACTATGCATTTGTTGTCAAACAATGAGTAGGAGACAATTTATTCTTTTGTCACATACTCAACATATATTACTCATGTCGTTTTAACATATTACATTAGACTTGATAATCGAATATGTAACAACTGAATTGGTGGCCAAATGTGTAGCTTCCGAATTGTGACCAACTTTAGTGACCAAATTAGAAATTGAAATTAGAGATCGCTTTAGATAGTTAAATTTAAGACCATATGTATCCTTCGTCAACAATATTTTTTTCCTAAAGGTCATGCATCAGTAACTTATTAAAATTACTTTTGATGATTTCCATAGTCTCGGATGTGAAGGTAATACTCTACCAACACTATGTTATCTCTGCCTCTAAATATAAGATCTTGTTTATCAAAGCACAAGAATTAAGACGAATAACAATATTAAATTTATTGACAATTGATATTATTTTTACAATTTTATCATTCAATATTCATTATAATAATTATTTTTTTTTATAGAATTGTAGTATTTATTGTTGGTTGTAGAGAAAAAAAATATAAATTAATTAAGTATACATCAATAAAGAAATAATTAATAAAGTTGAAAATTCAAGGATAATATATTAATACATAATTTATTTAGTTTACTGAAATACCTGAAATGTTAGTAATTAAATCAAGGCACTACTCGAAAAAACCTATTTTACAGCGTTTTTTTTTAAGCCATTTACAACGTTTTTTTTTTTATAAAAATAAGCCCTATAGCATCCGGCGCTGTAAAAGATACAACAACGCTTTTTAAAATAAAAAGCGCTATAAAATAGGTAGATATATTGCACGCTTGTTATACTCGTTTTACAACGCTTTTTGGAAAAAGCGATGTAAAAGGTGCATTCAATAGATGTATTATTATGCACCTATTACAGTGTTTTTTTGGAAAAGCGCTGTAAAAGGTGCAATCAATAGATGCATTATTATGCACCTATTACAGTGCTTTTTTGAAAAAGCGCTGTAAAAGGTGCATTCAATAGATGCATTATTATGCACCTATTACAGTGCTTTTTTGAAAAAGCGCTGTAAAAGGTGCATTCAATAGATGCATTATTATGCACCTATTACAAAGCTGTCTTTTAGTTTTTTTTTCAAAAATCATTTTCATCCAGAATCAGTTCACAATCAGTTCACACAATCAGTTCACAATCAGTACACAATCAATACACAACAACAAAACTGTATAACTTTATAATTTAACTTTATAACTTTACATATTTACACAATCAGTTCACAACATATTCATATACATATTCACATATTGACAACAACACAAAACTATATACATATTCATATAACTACATATTCACAACTTTTCAAATGTCCCTTATTCATATACATATAACTATCAGAACTACACATAACAAAACTACCATATATTCATATAACTATCCCTTGCAGCATGCCATTTCCCAGCAAATCAAATAATTTTCATTTCAATCACATACTGAACCAGTCTTCCTTTATTTCAATTAGATCTTTTTCAGAGTATGTTGGACTGGAATTGTCAAAGTACTGTGCGATATAAAAATTGGACATAAATAAGTTATATATGAAAGTCAAATAATGAAAAATATCGTATTGTTTCTAGGATTATAGTTTGATTCATATCAACAATCTCCTTCATGAATCGCAATATATAGTACCCACAATCGATGTTGTTAGTCTGA
>NC_021161.2:16063305-16068622 GCF_000331145.2 Cicer arietinum | reverse complement strand
GAGGAGGAAACAAGCGTATGAAGTTTACGTAATGAGGGTTAGTAACAAGGCAATATTGTTCGTAGGGTTCGCAACGAGAAAGAGAATGAAGAGGATGAGGAAACAAGCATATGAAGTTTACGTAATGAAGAGGAAACTGAAGCGGTTTAGGGTTTAGGGTTTAGGGATAGTATTTGAATGAGAGTTGGTAGGGATAGTAACAAAGATGGAGATGGTTCCCAATGGAGATGGTTGGCAATATGGTTCGTATGGACAATAGGGTTCGCAATGAGAAGGACAATGAAGACGAGGAGGACTATGAAGCGTAGTGAAGTTTACGAAATGAAGAGGAAACTGAAGCGGTTTACTGTTATATATAAAACCCTATTACAACGCTTATTGAAAGAGCGCTGTAAAAGACCTCCTTAACTTAGTTTTTAAAAGTCTATTACAGCGCTCTTTGAAAGAACGCCGTAAAAGACCTCCTTAACTTAATTTTTAATAGCCTATTACAGCACTTTTTAATTTTAACTTTTTATTGGAAGTTAGTTATTTAATTAATATTATTTTATTTTTATTTTGACAGTGACGTTATTGTATTGATTGAGAAGAGTTGTTATTTGTTCATAATTTTCAAGTCAAACACTACTCTATATAAAGTAATTATATAAATTCTTTTAAATATAAATTAGTATTTTATACATTAGTATTGAAAAAAGTAAAATTTTGTCCCAAAAAAAGTTAAATGGTTATAAAATATTTTCAAAAAATTAAAATTTTATTCTAAAATATCGAATATATTATTTTTACAGTTTGTTATAATATTATTTTTAAAGTTTAGTGTTAGTAAAATATTTGTACTGTAAAATTTTTACTCAAATTAAAATGTTATATTTTTTATTGTAGTTATTTATTTTGTTATGGTTTATTATGTTAGTAAAATGTTATTTTCTTAATAAATTTTAATATTTTTTCAAAAACCACATAATACTTATTTAAAAGAAAGCAAGTTCATAATATTGATCTAATTATGAAATATGTAATATTATATATATAAAATGCGTTAAGATTATTTTCAAAAGACATAAAATATTCATATTTTAAAATGTTATAGTAGATTTGTAAAAAAAAAAATTAAATAGAAATTACGTTGTTAATGTATATATGATAAATAAAATTTAAAGCATGTGAAAGACCTCCTTAACTTATTTTTTAAAAGCCTATTACAGCGTGATTCAACAAACGCTTTAAAAGACCTCTTAACTTAGTATAAAACAAAGCTTTGTGACCTCCTTATTTTTTTAAAGGCTTTTATAGCGCTTATTGACAAAAGCAATGTAAAAGACCTCCTTAACTTATTTTTTAAAAGCCTATAAAAGACATCCTTATTTTATTTTTAAAAAAAGTCTATTACAGCTCTCTTTGAAAGAGCGCTGTAAAAGACCTCCTTATTTTATTTTTTAAAAGCCTATTACAGCGCTTTTTTAACAAGCGCTTTAAAAGACCTCTTAACTTAGTATAAAACAAATAATTAGTAAAATACCTATATTTGGATTTGTTTTTTCTTCCAAATAATTAGTTAAATATCTATATATATATATATATATATATCAATGCTAAATTACATGATCAGATCATATTGGAATGACCAGTTAAAGTTCAAGAAAAATTCTCAGTACTCAAACAAAGTTTTTTCAAGTTCAATATAAGCAGAAAATCGGTTCTGACAGATCAAACACTTAAATTACATGAACTTAGTATAAAACACTTAGATCAAGCTAAATATAAGCAGAAAATCAAATACAGTTCAAGCTAAATACTAAAATGCTCAATTCTGATAGATCAAACAATAAAATTACATGAACTCAGTTCAGATTACATGGCTTATATAAAACAATTAAACACATTAAGATGCCCTTCTTCTTTTCCTAGTGGGATTCACATTTGTTTGTCCATTAACGATACGAAACAATGGATTAATCCAAATTCCCTCATCATGATCATCTCTAAGATATAAACCATCATCAATTGAATCAATTTCATGTGGTTATGCGGGTTCGTAGGGTTAGGACAACGTATTAAATTTGTTTTTATTTATTTAAAGTGAATGATTTTTAATTAAAGCGTAAGCCTTTTACATCGCTTGTATAAAAAGCACTCTAATAGGTCATTTAATTATATGAAAGCACATGTATTTTACAGTGTTTTCACGAAAAGCGCTTTAAAAGCCATGTAACATAAGGTGGGAGTGCTACATTTTACAGTGCTTGTGTTTAAAGCGCTCAAAAAGCGCTGTAAAAGCTATGGGAGAGCGCTTCAGTTTACAACGCTTTTACAAAATGCGTTGTAAAAGAGTTGTAAGCATTATGTGCAAGCGCTATGTGACCCTATATGACCTTACAACAGTGCTTTTTCTACAACGCTTGTCAAAAAAGTGATGTTGTATCCTCCGTTATTTTTAAAAAATTCTACAATAGCGCTTGTATTTAATAAGCGCTGTAAAAGACGCGCTATAAAATGTCATTTTTGGTGTAGTGAGGCATCTAAAGTAATTGGGGACACACTTAAACACAATGCTTTCACATTAAGAAAGTGCACTATTGGACCAAAAGAAAGATGTAGGCACAATGGAATATTATGTTGTACCACCATTTTTGGTTTTAGCTTAAGATTTAAGAATTTATTTTCTTTGAAGAGTGTTGAGAACACACTCTATAACACACTTTTTAACATATTCTATTTAATTGATTAAATTTTATATAGGTTCCACCAAAACATGTGAGTCACATATAAATTTGTAGCACCCGTGTATTTTAACCAATCAAAAAGAGGATGTTAACAAGTGTGTGTTAAAGAGTGTGTTGCCATCATTATCTATTTTCTTAATACTTATGGATAGAAAGCATATATAAAGGCATGTTTTGTATCATGTTATCAATTAAATGAATGAAGTATAGTGTTGAGTAAATTTATCTTCCTTTATTTTCTCACTGCCTACGTATATGCGTTTAAAATTTGGGAAAATAATGACTCGCTGATATAAAATTGGTATTAGGGATGTCAGTGTGATGGGTACAAGTATTAGTTGAAGGTGGTGCAAACACGAGAAGGGAGTTGAATTGTGTTTGACGAAGTTGATAACATTTTCATTATATGATTAAACTGATTCAAACTTGATGATTTACTTGGAGTAGAAGCAATAACAAAGTTAAGGAACACATAATTAAAGTGACACAAGTAATTTATCTTGGTTCACGACTAACTTGGCTACATTCAGTCCCTTCACTCAGAATGATTAAATCCTCTAATACAACAACTTGAATTATAAAGCGCTTGACCCTCCAAGCCAGTCTTTTCAAACAGTCTGACAATTCCAGACTTTTGAGAAACACACCTTTGAATCTACCAACCTAATCTTCTCCTCACAATCTTACAATCTCAAATTGTTGAAGGCACACTAACACCACTATTGAGTTTGAATACAAAGGTTTGAAATTTGAGCAGTTGCTTCTAACAAGCTGATTATAACAATCACTATCAAACTCTAAGAAGAACACTTAGAAAATATTTCTCATTCGAATAAGTATTTCTCTCTTTGAACTCTAAGATGAATTTGAAATATTGAGTTTGAGTTCTTCTACTCTTTTATGATTTTTCAACGATCTTCTTCTTCATCCTTGAGTATCTATTTATAGATAAAATTAGCGCTTCAATTTAGTCTTTGGTTGGGTCATGGTTTTTTAGTCTTGAAAGATTTCTTGTCGTTTCTTCTATTTAACATGGGACAAGATAATTTGGAGGGAAATTTCTTATAGAAAACAATACAGAAGATATAAGAGGAAATAGGTTTAGGTTCAGTTACAGTTTCTTCAAATCCTAGACCTTTTTTTTTAACATTTCTACTAACTCCATAAATCATAGAAGCATACTTGCTTCTTTCCATACCATTAACAAGAAATATTGAAATACTTCTTCATGCTTGTTAGAGTTACATGTGGTATTTTCAATTGATGTTGAATTATGATTACTTTTCAGAGTTAGATTTTCAACCTTAACTTCAACAATATCAGTTTTTAGAGTTGCATTTTCTGTTTTAACTTCATCACTTTGAGTCTTTAAAACATTAATTTCTTCAGTTTGGTTTTCATTTTCTTTCCTATGTGTTTTCAGTTTTAAGGAAAATGTGTGATTCTTGTTCAAGAAGTCATTTATAACAATAGTTAAATCAGATCGAGTTAAGTAAGAAAATACCTCAATTTCTTCATATGTTGATTCAATTCACGAGTTAGAATCTATGTTGGATCCGAGGTAGAGTTGGTATGAGCTGTTAGAACCAAATATGTTTGCTCTTCATCATTAGAGGATTCATCATAATCATCCCATGTAGCCATCACACTCTTCTTCTTGGATATGGAATATTTCCTCTAATATTTTCTTTTCGCCAGATTTGGACATTGTGACTTGATATGTCTAGGTTCATTGCATCCATAATATATGATGCTTTTCTTGTCAGATTTATCGTCATTTCCTCTGCTAGATTGTCTGGGATATCTTTGGGGAAATTTCTTCTTTCTGTTGTGCCACATCTTCTGAATTTTTCTAGATATGAAAGCAAGTTCCTCTTCCTCTAAGTCTCATTTCCGATACTCTAAATCATCATCATCTGATTTTGCTGTTGCCTTCAGAACTTTCTTCTGCATGGATTTCAAAGCCAATGTTGGTTGCTTCTTCTTGGGTTCACCCTCTGCAAGTTCAATTTTATGTGATCTGAAAGAGCTGATTAATTATTCCAACTTAAGGGTATTCAAATCCCACTACGCGAAAAATAATATTTTACAACGCTTTTTTAAGTCATTTACAGCGCTTTTTCAAAAAATTAAGCGCTGTAGTATCCAGCGCTGTAAAAAGATACAACAGCGCTCTTTAAAATAAAAAAAAGCGCTGTAAATCTCTTCTAAAAACGCGCTGCTTGTTGTATTAGTTTTACGGCGCTTTTTAAAAAAAGCGCTGTAATATGAATTCCTTTATTTCAATTAGATCTCTTTATGGGATTATAACAACAATCTCCTTCATAAATCGTAATATACAGTATCCGCAGTCTATGTTGTTAGTTTGACGAGGGCATTATAAAATAAAACATATAAGTCAATAAATATTTGTGGATTGATTGTTAATGAAATTTTAAAGTCATAGATTTCAAACCTTTATTAGAATCCATGTGATTTATTTGATTTTTTCTTCGACACTGTAGCACCCATTTGAGCTCGGAAAACTTGTAAAACACTATCAAATAAATGTGATTATTAGCATTAACAGACATATTATATATATATATATA
>NC_021161.2:16062694-16063075 GCF_000331145.2 Cicer arietinum | reverse complement strand
AATACGAACGGTTCGTAGGACAGAGTAGGGTTCTCATTGAGAAGAGTATGTAATAATGTTCGTAGGGATAGTAACAAATATGGAGATGATTTGCAATGGGAATGGTTAACAATTATGGTTCGTAGGACATTAGGGTTCGCAATGAGAAGGATAATGAAGAGGAGAAGGACACTGAAGTGTAGTGAAGTTTATGTAATAAAGAGGAAACTGAAGCGATTTACTATTATATTATTATAGCGTTTTTTTTAAAAAGCGCTGTAAAAGACCTTCTTATTTTATTTTTTAAAAGCCTATTACAACGTTTTTTTTAAAAAGCGCTGTAAAAGACCTCCTTATTTTATTTTTTTAAAAAGCCTATAACGCCGTTTTTTTTAAAGAGCG
>NC_021161.2:16060109-16062412 GCF_000331145.2 Cicer arietinum | reverse complement strand
GTTTTTTTTAAAAAGCGCTGTAAAAGACCTCTTTATTTTACTTTTTAAAAGCCTATTACAGCGCTTTTTTTAAAAAGCGCTGTAAAAGACCTCTTTATTTTATTTTTTAAAAGCCTATTACAGCGCTTTTTTTTAAAAGCGCTATAAAAGACCTTCTTATTTTATTTTTTAAAAGCCTATTACAACGTTTTTTTTAAAGAGCGCTGTAAAAGACCTCCTTATTTTACTTTTTAAAAGCCTATTACAGCGCTTTTTTTAAAAAGCACTGTAAAATACCTTCTTATTTTATTTTTTAAAAGCCTATTACAACGTTTTTTTTAAAGAGCGCTGTAAAAGACCTCCTTATTTTACTTTTAAAAGCCTATTACAGCGCTTTTTTAAAGAGCGCTGTAAAAGACCTCCTTATTTTATTTTTTGAAAGTCTATTACAGCGCTTTTTTACATACTTTTTAAAGCGCTTGTCCAAAAGCGCTGTAAAAGACCTCTTTATTTTTTTAAAAAAACCTTTTTACAGCGCTTTTCCAAAAAGCGCTCTAATAGGTCCTTTAATTATGTGAAATCAAAGTCTTTTACAGCGCTTTTTTTATAGCGCTTGTCAAAAAAGCGCTGTTGTATCCTCCGTTATTTTTAAAATATCATACAATAGCGCTTGTATTTAATAAGCGCTATAAAAGACGCGCTATAAAATGTCATTTTTGGCGTAGTGTCCTTTGCTTCTTGAATGCCAATGATATTAGGTTTCCACTTGCTTGGAAGACTTCTTAGTATCTTCTTCACATGCTAATAAGTAGTATAACTCTTCTCAAGTATCTTTAATCCCAAGACCAAAGTCTGGAATCCGGAAAACATTGTTTCAATGTCTTAAACTTCCATCTTGAATAACTCATACTTTTTTACTAGGAGACTAGCCTTTGCTTCTTGAACTTGCTTGCTATCTTCATAATTAGAATCAAATTATGATATACTCTTTGTTCTCTCCTCGTTGGTACACTTGTCAAACTCCTTGGAAGTGATTGCATTTATCAGGAATGTTTTGGACTTATGATGCATCTTGTACATCTTCTTTTGATCAACATCCATCTAAAACTTCAAGATCGTGTGAAATACATAAACTTCTCACCTTGTCCTTCTTGTACTCAAAACGTTTTCCATTAAACATAGGTGGTTTGTTGATGTTTCCTCCAATAGCTTCTTCACTGAATCCATACATGTTGAACCTTTAGATCTTTCCTCAAACACTATAAAAAGGTGCAAATAACAAGTGAAGGTGCAAATACGAGAAGGGGGAGTTGAATTGCGTTTAACTAAGTTGATAACTTTTTCATTTTTGATTAAATTGATTCAGACTTGATGATTTACTTGGAGTAGAAGCAATAAAAAAACTAAGAAGTGTAGTAATAAAGTGACCCAAGTAATTATTCTTGGCTCACCCTTAACTTGACTACATCTAGTCCCTTCACCCAGAAGGATTAAATCCACCAGTTCAACAACTTAAATTAAAAAGCACTTGACCCTCCAAGCCAGTCTTCTCAAATAGCCTGACAACCCCAAACTTTTGAAGAACACACACACCTTGACTCTACAAGCAAATTCTTCTCCACACAATCTGACAATCCCAGATTGTTGAAGGCACACTAACACCACTATCGTGTTTGAATACAAAGGTTTGGAACTTGAGTAGTTGCTTCTCACAAGATGATTTTAACAATGACTATCACATTTTAAGAAGAGCACTTTTGTATACATTACGTTAAGATTCAAGTAATTTTATCTTTTTTTGGCAACATATTTTGAGTGTTACCGAAAAACATAGAAAATATGTTTCATTCTAAGGAAATAGATTTTTAAATACCGCTCGTGTGTTTATACCTTAATAATCCGTGTTGTCAACACTTTTAGTCCACAATTTTTGCATGTTGACTTTAATTTTATGTCATCGAGGTGCAAGTGTTGCAAACATTTTAAGCTTACACTTTCTTTGTGTTCCTTAAACATTTAGTTGTATGGTTTTCATATGGGACAACTATTAAACATTCAAAACTCAAAACTTTTCAAATATAACTTAGGAAAAAAAAATTGATAATGAGTTCATGTGTATACCTCTTGATGTATCAAAGGATAATCAACAATACTACAAAACAAAACCATTTGTACTCAATCCACGTGATTGATCAACATTGGAGATTGTCATGCTAGATGACGACTATATGGAGGGAGTGGGAGCCAACCCAATGACTACCAATGAGAAAGTAGGGAGGTCACAACCATTGTTTTTATATGCCTCTCATCCTGATTGTCTTTCC
>NC_021161.2:16051742-16059907 GCF_000331145.2 Cicer arietinum | reverse complement strand
AACAAGTTCAATCTCATCTATATTTTAGTTAAATCTAATTTAACTAAAATATTATTTCTCTAATTTATTATTCAATGCATATGACCTTATAAATCTTAAGAGGACTAGCTGATAGCATTCGTGCTAGAGCAGATTGGATGTTGGGATAATTTTTTATCTTCGATAGAGCTAACTTACAATGATAGTTTTAGTCCAGTATTGTGATGGCCTTTTTTGAAGCCTTGTACGGTAAGAGATGTAGAAGTCCCTTGTGTTGGTTCAATTGGTTTTGGGACTAATATGGTTCACCAGACTACCAAAAAAATGAAAATTAGACAAGAAAATATAACGGTCGCGCTAAGAAGATAAATATCTACCATGATAGTAGCAAATAAATTATGAAAGGTGATTATGTATTTATAAGAGTTACTTCAACCATTGAAGTTGGTCAGACATTAAAAATGTGAAAACTTATATCTCGTTTTATTTAACAATATCAAATCGTTGAGTCATGTATTCAAATTATGATGCCTCATTTTCTTTTGAACCATTATAGTGTATTCCATGTGTCCCTACTTTGTAACCACCTCATGGCCTCAAATATTCACACTCTCCAAAGCAAATATTTAAATTACAACTCACAACACTCTAACATAAAAGTAGAAGAGAAAAGAATCAAATACAAACTTAAGTTTTTCTCCTAACAATATTTATAGAGAAAGTTATGAACATAATATCAAAGGTATATATATCTACACGGGGTTAGGAACATCATTATACCATTTTTATTTCAAGCTTTATATTCTCAAGAACATTTACTCAACCAAGTATATAACATTCAAAATTTAGCATCAAAACTAATTAATAACCAATATTAAACAATTATCATCTCTTATCATCACCAACTCAACAACAATACTCAACAATCATAATAAAACAACTCTTCATAGTAGTTAACACAAACACTAACATGCATTATTAATAATCACTTATAACAAAGGAGATGAAATTTATCATTGTTGATCTTTATGTTTTCTTTTCAAACATACAAGAACCCTAACCCCCAAAGTTAACTCATTCTTTCTCTTTTATTTTTCCATAGTTAAACCCCTAATCTTCTATCCCTTCTTGTTTTCTTGTTGCCATTTTTCTTTGTTCTCCTCATCCTTCACTCCTTCTTCCTCTCTCACAATTTCCCTTGTCTCTTTTTTATTTCTATCGGCTCTCTTTTTTCTTTTTCTTTTTTTACTAAGTGATGAAATGAAGTTAGAAGAAGGCAAAGTTGCATGACTCCTTATTGCACTACAACAAATGTAGTCTCTAGCAACAGTTTTTCAAGCAACATGTATAAAGTGTTGCCTAAAAGTGGATAAGGCAACATTTTATATCTGTTGTCATCGTTATTGTTGCAACACCGTATAAACGTTCCCTAAAGTATTTATGGGAACAATTTTGAAACATCTCTGTGATAGCCTTTTGGCAATATATGATAATTGTCCCCTTAGGTTTTTTTAGGAACAGTTTTCAATTGTTACATTTATTTGAACAAAAGACTACATTTTTAAAATATTGCTTAAAAAATTTAAAACAAAGCTATTCAACAAACTATATATTAAATATTATTTGTGGGGTGAATTCTTTTAAATACACTTTTAAATATTATTTTTTTATTAAAATTTAAAACAAAAATATATAAACTTGTAAACAAAACAAATGTATTCTTATTAATTATTATTATTATTATTATTATTATTATTATTATTATTATTACTATTATTATTATTATTATTATTATTGTTATTATTATTATTATTATTATTATTATTATTATTATTATTATTGTTATTATTATTATTATTATTATTATTATTATTATTATTATTATTATTATTATTATTATTATTATTATTATTATTAAAAGAAAGGGAACAAGTCTTCATAAATAAAAAAGAAGAAGAAAGGGAACGAAAATAAAATCAGGGAAAATAGAAACCCTTTCAATCCCTAAATGACCTCTCCTTCAAGCTGAGTTATGCAACTCATCTCCTTCTTTCTCTGTTCACAATCTGCAACGCCGGCGACATCCCCATTCAAAGAGAACATTCATACGACAGCGGCATCCGATTCTATATTCGTTCACAATCCTTTCATTCTTTCTCTTCCTCCTTCTTTTTCCCACCACAAAGTCTATCTCCATCTTCTCACACAATCTTTCCCTTTTCCATTCCCATCCTTCAGCTTATATTAACCTTCTCTCTCATAATCTTCTTCTCAGCACACCACGATTTTGCCAATGGTACTTTTTTCGTTTATGCTTATGAAAATATTTTTCGTTTTAGGGTTTTTGTTTTTTATCTATCAGTAACAATCAACTGAATTGATTCTGAATTAGGTATTACATTTATGGTTTTGGTTCATCATTTGGTACCAATTTTGAGATAAAAGTAAACACAACTAATAGATATTGAATTTTTGTTTACGTTTTTGTTTATCATTTCATTTGAGTCTATAGTTACCTCTTTTTCAACATGTATCTCAAGTGATGATGTTGTTACTTGTGCTTTGATTTTCTTTTTGGTTTTTGATTGTGCTAGAAAATAGTGAAAATGTATTTTTCCCTATGAAAACAAAACATTTTGTAAGTTGAAACATGGTTTTATATTGCTTGTATTGGATTTCAAGATAATATGGAAGTAATGAAGTGATTGTTACTATGGTGAGAATTGATTTTGTTATCTTTGGATTTTGGACTCTATTTTTGCTTGTATTGGATTTTGGATTTTTGAGTTTAGCAACTTATTCATTTAGATTTGTTGTATTGTGTGTCGTTGTAGCAAGCAAATGAGAGGATTGATGTATGTGTGGATGATAAGGTTACAAACTACTTAAACCGGAGAGATGTGCCAGAGGCACTTCATGTGAAGCTTGTCGGAGTTCGCAAGTAGGATGTTTGTAGCAAGTAAGTCATTCTCGAGGTTTTAAATTACAGTTGCAGTCGGAATTCTTAGTATTGCGTAGAATCATGATTAAATATGGTTGATATGGCCTAATTCACGGTTTTAAGTTGCAGTTGTGGTTGAAATCTTTAATATGACATAGAATTGTGATTGAATGTGGTTGATAAGGCCTCGTTTGAGGTTGAAGAGACATCAAAACCTGGAGTTAGAGTTCTATTAGGCTAATAATGGTTTTTAACCAATACATGTAATCATTGGTTTTTGTTTTGTTGGTAACAGCATTTTGGACTATGATGTGCTTAACTTGGAAGTGCCAACACTTCCTACTGTTGGATCATTGATAAAATCTGGAGTTAGAGCTCTAATTTACAGGTATCTAGAGTTCTCATTCTCATTTTGATTTATTTATGGATTGAACTTGAGGCTTCATATACACATGTTTTTAGTGCTAAATTAACATAATCATCTGCGTTATTATTTCTTTAGTGGAAATCAAGATTCAGTAATTCCACTAACTGGAAGAGAACCTTAGTTCAGAGCATTGCATTTGCTATCATTCCTCTTTTGGTAAGTTTAGGACTTAGCTTATTTGGCTTTGTTGAATATGAATTGGATTTTTAGCTCTTTTATTTTTATATATACAAGGATGGTATTGTACATTCTTTCACAACTCTTTTATTTTATTTTATTATCACCAAGGTAACAATGAAGATGATGATAAATTATTTCAAGTTGACGATGAAGACGATGAATTTGAAGAGGATGACATAGATGGCAAATTTGAAGAGGACAATGTAGATGCTAAATGAAGAAGACACACTTGAATGATCTAGATGATGATTTTAGATTATGCTTTTTTGGATGATGTTTTTTTACTAGGCATATACTTGATTGAAGCATCAAAACTTCAACAAACTATATATTTTGCTAGACTTAGTACTTTAAGTATTAAAATTTATTTGCAAACTACCATTTATTTGAATACAACTTTGTTAATAATTTGTGTTAAATTTGCATTATGTTAGTTTGTGTATGTAATTAAATTTATTATATACACAATAATTTATTATTATAAAATAATGACAAAATGTCTAATTGATTTGAGTTAAAATAATAGAAAAATGAAAATTTATTTTGCATATATGAATACAGTTTAAAATTGTTGCCTATAAGTTCTAGCAACATTTTATCAATGTTCTCATTGTATCGTTTTAAGGCAACATTTATCAATTGTTGTCAGATATGACAACACTTGAAAAATGTTGTCTTAGATGCGTTGAAAAATTGTTCCCTATTCTCATGGTTTAGGCAACATTTATAAATAGTGTGCCCAAAAATGCGAGAAAAATGTTGCCAAAGATAACAGGCAACGCTCGCATATGAGACGCGCGAAAAATGTTGTCTATTCTCTTTGGCAACATTTTTCTGTGTTTTAGCAACATTTTTTAAATGTGTTTTAGTTTATTTGGCTTTGTTGAATATGAATTGGATTTTTCTGTGTTTTGAGGTGAATGAAGGTAAGTTGTCGTGTGTCATGGGGGTTGGTTTTTGGTTCTTTTAATGAAAGTTTTTTCATTGCTTTCTCTCTGATGGAAGACTAAGGGATACAATCATAAATAGGGTATTCTAATTTTTCTTAGTTTCTACTTTTACATCAAAAAATCCCTATTACTATATTAATTGTAAAATTTCTTCTAAAGAGAATCTCATTATTATATTACTAACATTCTAAAAGTATTAATATTAAATAATTATCTATCATTTAAATTTTCTGATGAATTATACTACCATCCACTTATTTTTACATATATTTCTTTGGAACTATAATTTCCCCTTATTTTAGCGATAACAATAATAGTAATAAGGGGAAATTATAATTACCTCTCTTGAGGTCTGTCTTAATACAACTAGCACCCATTTATTTTTCAAAACATCAGTCACCTACCCTATTGTTACAATCCATTAATCTGTCATTACACTTTCTTATTTTTATAAAAAAAATTAACACAATGCTTTTTCATTTTGCGGAGAAGCGGCCAAAACTAATTCACATTCGTAGACACACTCTGTCCATACAAGTTTAAACACATATGGTTTTTTCTCTTTTACTGTTTCTTTTCTTCGCCTAAATTTATGTGTAATATGTATAACTATGAAACACTTTTTTTTTTTTTATTAGAATTAGATAAATTTTGTCTTATTTTTTGTTTTCTTGATTATGATAATTTTCCCTTTTGTTGGGAAGTAAAAATTTTGGTGCGACTAATTTTTATGGCTAATCATAATTTTTTTTTCTAACATCTTTCTTTTGTGATTATATATTTCAGTAGAGAACTCACAAATGGAAAATAATAACTATCGTCAAATTAGGGTGTTGTGAAGTCTATGAAGTTGGAACTGGGATATGTGTACTTGAAAAATTAAATAGACAAGATTTGTGTCTTGTTAAAAAATTAGTAGGAGATGTTTGTGAGTTGTGATTGATATTTTAACTGACCATGAACGATATTAAATTGTAAAGGAGATATTTATTATCTAAAAGGTTAAGTATGGGAGATTTGTGCTCAATTAAAAAACGGAAGGGGGATAACTAACATTTTAATAAACATTAAGGAGGTTTTTGTAACTTTTCCAAGTAATAATGAGGACAAATTGATAATAGTTTACACATATAAGGTTGTGGTGTTATAAAATGTTCTTACTCGTACACAACTACGAGGTCGCGGGTTCTAATTTGAGACATGATATTCAACCTAACAATATTAACATTCGTCAGTTGAACTATGTCTTACTGAAGACTAAATTTATATTTTATTAGTATCAAATATTATTACTTATCATATGTGTTAAATATCTTCTACTATTTTATCTTTAAAATCTCACACAACACACACACAGTACAACTCTACTTCCCTTTCTTTTACTCTAATAATCATTTAAAATACAATTTAAATTAATGCTATAAAATAAAAAGGAGATAAAAAATTATGTGTGTGCAATAGTCTGATGCAGCCTAATGCAATCTCATGCACTTGATGCGTTCACTATGTTGTGCCATAGACATACATGTTTTCTTTCTTCTGTAATTACAATCACACCATAATTATGATTCATGCAGTTATAAATACTCCAAAATATTGCGGTCACATCACATGATATGATATGCAATTTGAAATCTTTGACTCAAAATGGAAGGTTGAGTAGGTGTGAAATATCTAAAGGAGTTAGAATATTAGCGTTAGTCAAATGAAGATAGTAACTATTAGTTGGTAATCCCTCCTTCTAGAGGGAGGGATTACCAACTAATAGTTACTATCTCTAGAAGGAGGATTTAGAAGAAAATATGAAACAATGGTGATTAGGTATCCAAATTTGTGTAGCCTAAGTGAATCATCTTCCATATCCTTGTTCTTGAAGGATATTTGCAGAATGGATACGTGACATGGTTTAGATAATGAATGGTAGACATGAGTTTCTAAAAGCAATGGTGCTAACGTGTTCCGTTGATCTGTTGAACAAGTTCATCTAAACTAATTCAATCCATATTTTATCCAAATCTATTCAAGTGTGAGATCAACCCAAATCAATCTATTAATCAAACCCAAAGTAGTTTGGTTATAGTAATAATTTTTTTCCAACCCATGAATCTAATCCGTTAAAAAATTGTGATTTTTTAAATTTTGTGAATATAAATTAAGCATATGTTCGGTAATGAGGTTAGAACCTCCAAACATACGGAAAATGTGAAGCTATTAATTGTATCATTTGCATAAACTTGAATTATTGTCGTGATATTTAACCTTTCCAAACACATTAGAAGACGTTTATGTAATGATATAAAAGTTTTTCAATTAAATTTAAGTTTTAAAATATTAAATTGTGGAATTTGGTGTGAGTAGAATTTGTCATCAAAGAGATAGTCTTATTATTATATATTTTTTAGAATTTTTTTAAAATTATGTCTCATGCACTCGTAGAGTCGGTCCAAGGTAAGAGTCCTTCAGGCTATCATTTTAGGTCTTTATAAAAAAAACAAATATTTTTATGTAATAAAAGGACTTCAAAATAAAAAAGTTTACTTCAAAATAAATTTTTTTACTTAATAAAATAGTTTCATATTCTAAATTTAATATTATCTCAACAAATATTCAATCAGATGATTTTATTGTGAATAAAAAAAAAATATTATATAACATTTGATTGAATACACTATTCAACTCATCACCGAATGTTTTACCCAATTCAAATTAAATTCATTTGATTGAATTGAGTAACAGATTTAACTAAAATCTCCCCACAAACACTCCCTACTTATAAAAAAGGTTTGAAACAATGAATCATGTTTGCTTTTGGCATGCTACTTAATAGTTTTGGACCACTTGCTCTTTGGTTGTGCTTCCCTAGGCTTTACATATCTCATTGTAAAAGGATAATAAAATGGCATTTATGTGGTTTTGGAGGATGATGTCTACATGTGAAAAATTGGCAAGCATGCAATTTAAAAATTTACATCAATTAATAAAAATATCAAGTTAATATCCATAATAATAATAAAATAGTAAAAACTTATAAATCAAATATCTCAAATTTTAAGGTTGTAAACCATTAAAATTAAGAGTAAAATTTAATCACAAGTCCTTCAAATCAATGAAATAATTTCACTAGATAAAATAATAATGAGTGCAACTATTAATCTTCTTAGTAACTAAGAAACAACAATTATCACTCAATACTGTAAATTAAACAAAAACTGAATACCTTCACAAAAGTTGGTATATGAAAAAAAATTCAAAGAAAAGAGAAAATTATTAATAAAATATAAGAATATAACGTGTAGTCCTTTAAGAGATAATTATTTTTGTTAAAATAAAATTTATGAGATGAAATGAGTAAATAAATATGATTCTCAAATGCATAAAGTTATAAGTTTAATAAATGTGTATCAATATAAAATAATTTTACATTCACATTTAATAAGAGTTATCAATTTTATTATGAGTTTAATAATAATTGTGAATCATCAACGTAAATTTTTTTATACTAACAATTAATGGGATAGAAGTCGCTTATTCTTCTATATCATACAATTAAAGTAAGGTGTGGTAGATTGATGTGACGTAATATGTATAACACAATTTTATTATCAAAGTGCATGTCTTTTTTTTCTCTTATATTATTAAACTACTATCAAGAATATTAACTATACAAAAATATCTCTTCAAATTGTAG
>NC_021161.2:16046681-16051726 GCF_000331145.2 Cicer arietinum | reverse complement strand
GTAGGGAAAATAATCAAACAAGAAAAATTTAAATTACAACCAAAACATAAGAATATATAAGATTAAAAAAACATAAAAATATAACGTAGAAAATTCCAAAACTTGAAAAAAAAAAAACTACGTACGATCGTTGTCTAATGATAACAAAATAATAACACAATTTAAAAATTACTACAACACATATACTTCTCTCGAAACCACCTCATGACCCTTAACACTCGGACACTCCAAAACTAATATTTAAATTACATCTAAAATCAGAAACAAATATATCATTTCATTTTCTCAATCCCACCATCATTCTCTCTCTCACTTTCATATATTTTTTACCCTTACTACTACGTAATACTCTTTTTGAAATGAATATAATCAAAAATCTAGAAATATTTAGTTTGGTCAAAAATTTGGAAGTCTTGTAAAAATAGAAGAAAAAAAGAAATATTGTGAACACTTTGTCTAAAGTATAGTAGATATTATTTGTATAAGAAAATTTGATAGTAGTGATAAGAATATAAACTCAAATTTGTGCATGGTGTGGCAAGTGTATAAAAGTAGTCCCATTATTTTCTACTTCGAGAGAAGAAGAATGCAATATTACCATGGACGAGTATTTCAATGCATTAACATCACATATGGTCCACTGTGGACCACTAATTAAAAAGCATTGGAATTTTAAAAATAATTGATAAAATTGGAGAAGTTAACGACTTGGTCTTTAAATTGGGGACATGATAACATGTCAATTTAACAATTTAATTTTGAAAAAAAACATATTCATTTATTTTTGATTTTTATCGAACTATGAATTAAATTATTTTTCTAATTCATGAAAAATAAGGGACAACAAAATATTTTTCTATAAAAGATCTCACATTTCAAAGAAGAGCAATATTCACAAGATGAGCAAGAAGCAATTAGTGAAGAAGAAAATAAATGTAAGCAACTAATCCTCTCACTTCCTAAAGAGATTGGATCGGCAATAAATGTTTGTATTTTTATCAAGGTTTTTGGATTCCAATATCTATAATCCCAACAACAATCTCTTTTCAAAATCATTTTCAAGCTAAAGATTTTGAAAGGTATTGTAAGGGGATATGTTACTGTGGTCCATTTTGGGACAATATTTTAGGTTATTTGAAAGAGAGCATTGCTAGACCAAACAAGGTTTTATTTTTGAAATATGAAGAACTTAAAGAAAATGCAAATTTTCATGTCAAAAGAATTGGAGAGTTCTTGGGTTGTCCTTTCACTCAAGAGGAAGAAAGTAATGGCATGATTGAAAACATTGTCAATTTATGTAGCTTTGAAAAGATGAAAGAATTGGGGACAAATAAATTTGGAACTTTTTATTTATTGGAAAAAAATAAATGTGGAACTATTGAACAAAGAGGTGAAAGAAAACATTTGCTTAGAAAGGCAGAAATTGGTGATTGGGTTAATTCTTTTTCTCCTTCAATGGTAGAAATATTATTCAAAGTCATGGAAGAAAAGTTAAGTGGTGTTGGTCTATCATTCAAAGTATACCCTTAACTACTAGAAAGTGATCAAGTTATTAGTTTATGATTTGAAAAAATAATACAAAAGTTTCACACATTTGGCTCAAAGAATAAAAAGGAGTTACATGTCTAGTGGACTATGTGGCTATTTCAATTATTACCCTATAATAACCAGTTATTATATGGGAATTCCATGTCATGGGAAGTGTATGGTAGTATTTGTAAAAGTTTAATTAATGTAATCTTATGAATCTTTATGTTGAATGATTTATTTAATTTTATTTTTTTGCAAATCTATCTAATATATAGGGGGATTGTGTACGCCAATGTGTTTTTAAATAGGGGTAATAGATGTGGTTGTAATTATGGTCATTAGATGTTAACTCGATGTTAACTCGCGAGTTGTACGAAATACAAGAAACTTGACATATAGTGATAGTACAAAGTCGTGGATAAAGGTCATAAATCCGTAGATATAGGGCAAAAAACATATACCGACGACATTTTTATATATTGTCAAAAATCAATAAATACCAACAGTTTTTTATCGTCACTATAACCTATAGTGACGAGCGTTTTTCTGTTGGAAAAAACATGTAACATGGGCATAAAAATTTGCATAATTTTATAAATTATACACCTATGATTTTATCTTCATCACGATACAGTTTAGTGAGATTTGAATTCCGTGGGTATAGATTTTGACAACAATTTTTTTTGGACAAATAATTTGTTATATTGTAATTTTATTGTGCAAAATTAATTAAATTACAATGTAAATACACAATAATATATATATATATATATATATATATATATGTATATATATATTATTGTGTATTTACATTGTAATTTGATTAATTTTGCAATAATTCATATCTTCTTATTGATAAGATGTTGATCATATTTTCTTCAAGTCTTGACCATATATTCTTTTCAACTTGGTCAGATATTTTCTTGAATTATAAATCTTAATCAAATATTTTTTAGATTGTCTTCAAAAATATGAATATTCTTTCATACTATGTGAAGTCAAATATATTGTTCTCATAAAATACTTTTGTTAACATCAAAACTCTAAGTTCAAAACCAATTTGGTTCCAATAGTAAATTGCATGGAATTATACATAAAACAACTGCACCATATTCACCTAAAATGAATGGTAAAACTAAAAGAAATAATAGAACACTTATTGAACTAGTTGTTTCTATTATTTTAAACAATAGTGTTGCATCTCATTGGTGGGAGAAAATTTTATTGATTGTTTGCTATGTTTTAAATAGAGTTACTAAATCTAAAAACAAAACATCTCTGTATGATATTTTGAGGAAAAGACAACCAAATTTATCTTATTTTTGAACTTAACATTGTTTGCCTTATGCTAGAATCCTCGATCCTAAGCGAGTAAAACTCAAAGAAGGCCTGAGGGTAAGGCAACTAAAGCAGCCGCTTTAGGCCTATGTGAAAAATTAAATTTGTACTTTATCAAAAGGTCTCAAAACAAATTTTTACTTAATAAAAAGTTCTCAGATTTTAGTATTTTTAAAATTAAAACATATAAATCTTTTTTAAATTGAATATTGTCTCAATAATATTAAATAAATTGAAAAAGAAATATTACATGATATCAATTATATTAATTTAGTGATGTCTTGTTAAAATTTAGAAAATCTGTTTTACGCATCATACTAAAATTCACTTTAGGCCTCCAAATTTGTTGGGCCGATCCTACTTAAAATCGCCAGTAGAGCATATGAATGTGTTTCATTGAGTATGCGGTAAACATTAAAGGGTATAGGTTTTATGACCTAAATGCAATGCGAAAGTAGTCATAGAGTCAAATGATGTTGACTTCTATGAAAATAAATTCAATTTCAAATCGAGAAATAGTGGGGGAAATGAGCCAAGTCATGTTCTTGTGATGAGGAGCACTGAAAATAACAAACAAGGCGAAACAGAACCTTGAAGAGGTAAGAGATTTAGAGTTGCTAAAGACTACAAACCCGATTATACGACTTATACCTTAGAAGAGGATCCTAAAAATCTTCAAGAAGTTTTGTCATCTTAGGATGCATATTTATGGCAATAAGCTATAAACGATGAGATGGATTCTCTATAGTCTATTTGTACCTAACATTTAGTTGACTTGCATTCCGGTTGCAAACAAATAGATTATAAATAGATATTGAAAAAGAAACTAAAACTCGATGGAACTGATGATAAATACAAGGCTCGTGATGACTCTTCATCATATGCATATTTTTCCACTATTTTAGTCTTAGTTATCCTCAATCATTAGTTAAATTAAGGATTTATTTGATATATTTTATTAATTTTTGTTCTTTGAGTTGATAAAATGTTTTGTGTTTTTATTTCGTTGATTAAGTAGGAATTTGTCGTAATTTTACATTGCGTTTTGTTTTAGTGTAGTGCTGAATTTTGGTGAGAAATCAACATGACATATGTAGAGTATTTCGGCCATATCTGGAGTTGTAGATGTTCCATTGGGTTCAAACCAAGTGCAAATGCAAGCTACGATCCATAGCTACAACTTTCATGAAGACACCGGAATCAAATTCAGACTCGAAAGAGGCGAAAAAGGCAATATACGCTGGATAGAAGATGTTGAGCGCCCGAGCGCGCCCAAGCGCAAGCCAAGCGCTTTTTCTAGCATCTGCTACTGTCCAAATGCGCTGAAGCGCATCCAAGCACGCCTGGGGCACGCGACCCGCACCAGCAACCATAAAAACGCAGATTTTTACTATTTTAAGGATCTTTTTGACTATTGGGAAGTTGGGAGACTTGTGCCCTAGCATAGAAACTCAAAGACGGCCGTTTCTAACATCATTGGAGCATTTTTATCAAGAATCATTCATGAATCCTTCTCTAATCTTTATCTCTTTTATTTCTGTCATGAGTAACTAAACCCTATTTGTTAGGGATGAGTGTAACAAGATGAAACCCTTATTTTTATGATTTGATTTCTGGTTATATGAATGAGTTTATTGAATGATTTTTCTCATCTCTGTGCTTAATGCTTTTTATTGCTTGATCAACATTAAAATGTTCTACGATTTGTATTTTGAAACGGAAGTGGACTTTACGAATGCTTGAGATGAGAAATTCATGAATTTGTAGTCTAGACATAGGTGCAGGTCATGAAACCAATTAAATTAGTTGCAAAGCAATAATTTATAGGAGAATTTCTATAGGGTAATGCTTAATTCTAATCTTAAATCTACTAAGGAATTAGGGGTTACTTTGGAATTAAAGGTTCTGTCACTAAGACATTAGGGCAAGAATAATAAAGAGAATTCGGTAATAATTCAATAAAGGAATTCAATAACTAGGATCAAATTAGACACCAAGGTTGGATTCGAAGTGAAACTCATCCCTGACATTTTTCTCATTATAAAAGATCAATTTTATTATTGTTGTTAATTTCAAACATTATTTCAATCAACTTGGGAACCTTTTTGTTCAATTCTAGTAATCAAATATAATTCAATAGTAAAACGCAATCCTTGAGTTCGAAACTCGGTACTACC
>NC_021161.2:16043962-16046509 GCF_000331145.2 Cicer arietinum | reverse complement strand
GAAAGTCACAGAAAACGACGAGCGTTACATTAAAAAGATCTATTGGGAACAAATTCTACCTCCAAAAATTCTATCCAAAGAATCAGATGACAAAGACTTTCACGTTACAAACGTTTTGGTTGAATTCATGAAGAATAACATGGTTTCAATTGAAAGATTTGAAACTCAATGTGAGAGGTTATTTGAACAAGTGGTTAAGTTTGAGAAGATGGAGGAGAAGTTGAAGATTGAAGATAATTTCATTGTTGTGGTAGAAGAAGATAAGCAAGAGGAAAAGACGAACGAGGAAAAGAAAAAAGAAGAGATTGATAAAGTTCGAGATTCAATCTATGCCTTGTTCGTCAATGTCCAATTGAAAAGGACATGGAAACAACATCTTTTATTTCTTAAGTTCATGGAATTTCTACCAAAGAAAAAGAAGGATGATGTGTTCTTCCTGTCATATATGCCACCTTGACAGTACTTGAGACGTCAAGCTCAAGACACTAAACGAGCGCTTATTGGGAGGCAACCCAATTTTATATCCTTTGCACCGTATTTATTTATTGCATTTTAGATTTATTTTACTCCATTTAGTTCCAATTTTAGTCTCTAATTTCTAGTTCTCTTAGTTTTGATGTTTGGTATGAGCAAAGAATCAAAAAGATGCGTTAAGAAGCGATTGTACAGCTCTAAATGACAGAACGCGCGCCCAAGCGCGCCTGAAACACTTTTTCCAGACACCAGGAGGCTGATCTATTTGCACCTCACCAGTATACTGACGACCATAGCGGAACAAGAGCGGATGATCTAAACGAGAATCATTGAACTACTAAACTGAGAGAAGTTTTCTTTCTTTTTTCTTTTTCTTTTTGTTGGTTGTCCTGTTGCTTTCCGTTTTCTCGTTTTCTTTGTTTAATGTCAGTATATGTTGACTTTCTTCTCCTCATGTTTTTTTTTCCTTTCACTAAATGTGTACTATGATGAAACAGTCGTACTGACTTGCACTTAATCTTAAAATTTATGTTTGTGATTTCGCAAGTTAAATTTTATTTCTTAGATTATGTTATTGCTCAAGTCGACAAGCCTTCCTAATGCATGCATTCTGAATTACTAAATGGTTGTAGAAGGCTAATATGCCATCAATTTTTCAAAAATACAATTTTAACTTTTCAGAAGCATGTTGGCTTTATTTTGATTGTTCATACTCTCTCTTATTATCCTAGCTGTGAGCTTTTGAGCCTAAACACTTAAATTCTTTGTTGTGTGATTATCCAGACATGTGTTATCCCTCTAGAACTTGCACTAATTCTGACTTGCATCACTTGTAATTCATGCATACATTGAGGCAATTTTATTGGTCGTTTGAGCCTTTCTAACTACCCTATGAAAATTTTAACCTTTGCTAGCCCCTTTGAGCCTTGCCCTTTTATTTCGGTTACTAGCCACATTACAAGCAAAACACCTGACTCTAATTAAATCACCTTACTTGGAGTTAGGTAGAAAAAAAAAATTATTGTCTTGATAAGATTCTAAGTTTGGGGTTTCTCATGGGATAGCAACTTTTTAAGTTTGGGGTGGTGATTCTCACAAAAAGAAAAAAAAAATTCAATTTGTGTACTATGGTAAAAAAAATAAAAATAATATCTTCTTGGTTCTTTTGTCAATGTCTGAGAATCTCCATAATGAAAAGATGAAGAAAAAAATGGTAGAATGGGGTTGTGATTATCACAAAAAGAAAAATAAATAAATAAAAAGAAAATGAAAGAAGAAAGAAGAAAAAAAAAATTCAATTTGTGTACTATGGTAAAAAAAATAAAAAATATATCTTCTTGGTTCTTTTGTCAATGTCTGAGAATCTCCATAATGAAAAGATGAAGAAAAAAAAATGGTAGAATAAGGTGGAAATGTATGCCTAACTCCAAGTGATAAAACCTACTATCCTAAAATGCCCTACCCTTACCTAAGCCCCATTACAACCCGAAAGTCCTCAAAAAAATGTATGTGTTTACTACATTGTGATTGCTAACTAGAATTTTTTCAAGCCTATGGTAGCGTGATGCATGTTCTAGGATTTGAGTGATAAATTTATAACCCTTCTAAACACTTGAGAGAAATTTTGGTGAGATTGTGTGAAGAGAGAGTTGTTTTTGATGAATGAATGCCAAGGTGTACAAATCTTGTTGTCTTTATTTTTGAAAACAACCATAGAGCATGATGAATGTTTTGCAGTAGCAAGAACTTTGAAATTTGAGTTTGATGTAATTTAAGAAATTGAATTTAAGTGCGCATTTAACAGGACCAAATAAGAAATTAATTGTTGCTTGGGGACAAGCAATAGATTAAGTTTGGGGTTGTGATGACTCTTCAACATATGCAGATTTTCCCACTATTTTAGTCTTATTTATCCTCAATCATTAGTTAAATTAAGGATTTATTTGATATATTTTGTTAATTTTTGTTCTTTGAGTTGATAAAATGTTTTGTGTTTTTATTTCGTTGATTAAGTAGGAATTTGTCGTAATTTTACATTGCGTTTTGTTTTAGTGCAATGCTGAATTTTGGTGA
>NC_021161.2:16037586-16043883 GCF_000331145.2 Cicer arietinum | reverse complement strand
TGATTAAGTAGGAATTTTTCGTAATTTTACATTGCGTTGGGTTTTGGTGAAGTGCTGGATTTTGGTGAGAAATCAACATGACATATGTAGAGTATTGCAGCCATATCTGGAGTTTTAGATGTTCAATTGGGGTCAACTCAAGTGCAAATGAAAGCTAAGATCCATAGCTACAACTTTCATGAAGACACCAGAACCAAATTCAGACTCGAAAGAGGCGAAAAAGGCAATATACGCCGGACAGCAGATGCTAAGCGCCCGAGCGCGCCCAAGCGCAAGCCAAGCGCTTTTTCCAGCATCTACTACTGTCCAAATGCGCTGAAGCGCGTCCAAGCGCGCCTAGGGCGCGCGACCCGCACCAGCAACCATAAAAACACAGATTTTTACTGTTTTAAGGATCTTTTTGACTATTGGGAAGTTGGGAGACTTGTGCCCTAGCATAGAAACTCAAAGACGACCGTTTCTAACATCATTGGAGCAGTTTTATCAAGAATCATTCATGAATCCTTCTCTAATCTTTATCTCTTTTATTTCTGTCATGAGTAACTAAACCCTATTTGTTAGGGATGAGTGTAACAAGATGAAACCCTTATTTTTATGATTTGATTTCTGGTTATATGAATGAGTTTATTGAATGATTTTTCTCATCTATGTGCTTAATGCTTTTTATTGCTTGATCAACATTAAAATGTTCTACGATTTGTATTTTGAAACGGAAGTGGACTTTACAAATGCTTGAGATGAGAAATTCATGAATTTGTAGTCTAGACATAGGTGCAGGTCATGAAACCAATTAAATTAGTTGCAAATCAATAATTTATAGAAGAATTTGTATAGGGTAATGCTTAATTCTAATCTTAAATCTACTAAGGAATTAGGGGTTACTTTGGAATTAAAGGTTCTGTCACTAAGACATTAGGGCAAGAATAATAAAGAGAATTCGGTAATAATTCAATAAAGGAATTCAATAACTATGATCAAATTAGACACCAAGGTTGGATTAGAAGTGAAACTCATTCCTAACATTTTTCTCAATTTATAAAAGATCAATTTTACTACTGTTATCAATTTTAAATATTATTTCAATCAACTTGGGAACCTTTTGTTCAATTTTAGTAACTAAATATAATTCAATAGTAAAACGTAATCATTGAGTTCGACACTCGGTACTACCGTTTTATTATTACTTGCAATGATTCAGTACACTTGCTGAAACGCTATCAGCTCTCCTTGTAGCCAAAGTTTTTGGACAGAGAAAATATAGATTTCTTTGACACTTTTTCACCAGTCCCTAGAACTATATTCATTAGGGTACTCATTTCACTTGATGTTATTCATCACTTGGTGGTACCAAATGGAGGTCATAACTGTTTTTTTTTTTAAATGGTGGCTTGGAAGAAGAATTCTATATAGAAACCTGAGGGTTTTGTGGTTCATGGACAAGAAAACAAGATTTGTAAGTTAGATAAATCTATGTATGGTTGTAAACAAGATCCTAAGAAATGATATGAAAAGTTTGATAACTTAATTATATCGAATGAATTTAAAATGAATGAAAGTGACAAATGTATTTATTACAAATATGAAAATGACATTTACACTATCATATGTATCTATGTAGACAACTTACGCATATTTGATTCAAATATTCATACTGTAAATATTGTTAAATCATTGTTGTGTTACAACTTTGATATGAAAGACATCGGAGAAACAAGTGTAATCTTTTGAATCAAGATTACTAGGTCAGAAAAGGGAATTTCCTTGGATCATTCTCACTATCTTGAAAATATCTTAAAGAGATACAAATACTTTGAATGTAAACCTGTTTGTCCACCATGTGATCAACTGAATATGTGAGTATCATTGGCAGCCTCATGTATGCCACTGACTGTATTAGATTCGATGTTTCCTACATCGTGGAAATATTATCCAAATTTACCAATAAACCTAATATTGAGCATTGACACGCTATCGAGAGATTCATGAGATACCCTCGGTTCACATTATCAAATATTACTTGCCTCCATTAAAAGATACAGTAATGCTGATTGGAACACTTTATCAAAAGACTCCAAAACAATCAATGGCTGTATATTTAGCAGAGTTGGTGGATATGTATCTTAGAAATCAAAGAAATAGACTAGAAACTGCTAGAAATATGAAGTCTGAAGTGATAGAAACTGCTAGTGAAGAAGCAAGCTGGTTGAGATGTTTGCTAGATGATATCCATTTATGGAAAAAAACCAATGTTAGTTGTGTTGATCTACTGCAATAGTACTGCAACTATTGAAAAAATTGGGAATCGTGATTACAACGGTAAGAGACGATAGATATATCATAAACACAACACAAGTAGTGATTTACTTTTTAAAGAAGGTGTTAGAGTGAGTCACGTACGCACTGATGAAAATTTAGTAGATCCTTTGACGAAAAGACTAGCTAAAGAGAAAGTTCTAAATACATCCAAAATGATGAGACTATTGCTTATAGATTAATGAGCCAGTCATGATGGTAACCTGACCTAAAAGACCGGAGATCCCAATAATTATGTTCAATGGGTAAGAACAAGTTGTGAAAGAGTATGAGATGAACATGTTATTGTAAATAAGAGAATCACGATTCCTAAAGCGATGGTAGGATGAGATAAAAACTCTTAATGGGATATATAGTCTATCTGGAGTGGAGTACCTAGCTATAAGAGTACTCTTGATAGACTCACCTATATGAATGTGGAAGTGGGACTGCTTCCTATGGAATTTTGAGGCATAATTTCTAGAGCGTTCACTACATTGGCATAGACATGTATGACCATTAATGCACAACCTTTTGAGAATACTCCCCATGAAAATGTTGTGTGTGTGTTTGATTTCAAAGGTAGAGTTCAAGACTACGAGTCATTGTTGTTGAATCTGCATCTTACTTACTATGCGTTCAAGTTGGAAGACTCATCTGCTTATGCGCAATCTTATAGAAGCGTTTGACGCTACTTCAGAAACATTTTTTTTAATTCAAGTGAGGGGAGTGTTGAACATAGAGAGTATGTTAGTGTGTGAATTTAAAATTTGTTGAAGTTCCACATTGGGAAGCTCCCATATTTTGAGTAGTTTTCAATTCTATAAATACTAAAGTCACACATTGAATATTTAACACATGTGGGTTTGCTTCCATCACTATATAAAAAGTGTCAAACTCTTGTAAAAAGTACACAAAAGTTGGATGCAATTCTCAAAGTTCACTTTTCTTCCTCTTCTGCTCGATGCATTTTCGAGCCACTTCTCCTCTTTCTTTCTGTCCCTTTGATTTTTGAGTGGTTCTTATACCAATTTCCTTTTAGATCGGTTTTTATGTCGTAATCTCTTCGGTTTTTGAGTGGTCCTAATACCATTGTAATTTTAGTGCTGATTTTGTGTCATATTCCCTTCGATTTTTGAGAAGTCCTAATATCACTGTCTTTTTATAGCGGTTTTTGTGTCGTAGTCCCTTCAAATGTTTGAGTTGTCCTAATACCACTGTCCTTTTAGAGCGGTTTTTGTGTCATAGTCCATTTGATTTTTTAGTGATCATAATACCACTGTCTTTTTAGAGAGGTTTTTGAACTATAGTCCCTTTGATTTATGAGTGGTTGATAATGTTTCAGCAAGTGTACTGAATCGTTGCAAGTAATAATAAAATGGTAGTACGGAGTATCGAACTCAAGGATTGCGTTTTACTATCAAATTATGTTTAATTACTAAAATTGAACAAAAAGTTTCTGAATTGATTGAAATTATATTTGAAACTAACAAGAGTAATAGAATTGAACTTTTGTAATAAGAAAAATGTCAGGGATGAGTTTCACTTCGAATCCTAGTGGAATTAAGATTAGAGTTAAGCCTTACAGTACATGAATTCTCTAATGTTAATCACCAAGGAATACATATTTCAAGTGAGATGGCAATTGCTTGAGCTTAACCAGTGATGTCTCTTTCTCTTTCTCTACATACTCGTCTTCATTCCCTTTCAACTCCTCCCATATAGTATGAAAGCAGGGGGAGTGAGATGGTGATGCTTCTAACATGGCTAAAACATATTTCACTCTTGGAGCTTCACTATCTTTAACAATATCTTGGGGTAGGCACAACAATCTTTGTAATGGCAGAATGGGTACTTGATGTTCAACTTCTTCATCGACTGTTGAATCGAAAATTTCAATTTGGTTGCATCCTTATCTTTCGTTTGAATGCTATATGGCTTTTAGAATATTAAATATAATTGTTTCCTTATTTACCTTAAAGGTTAATGTGTCATCTGCCACATCAATCATAACTCTCCCTATTTCTAAGAATGGTATCCCCAAGATTAAGAGGATATCATTGTCTTCCTCCAGGTCTAGTACCACAAAATCCACTAGAAAAATGAACTTATATACTTTGAACAACACATCTTCCACCACCCTATATGGGTGTTTCATTGAGAGATCCGCAAACTATAACATCAGTTGTGTGTCTTTGGCTCTTTTAATGCCTAACCTTTGTATATGGAAAACAACATAAGACTCACACTAGCCTCAAGATCACACATGGCTTTCCCAAAAGTTATATCCCCAATAGCGCAAGGAATAAAGAACCATCCATGATCCTTGAGTATATGTGGCAACTTCCTCTGTAGAATAGCACTACACTCTTCGGTAAGCATCATTGTTTCACCGCATAATTTCCTTTTCTTTGATAGAATATCCTTCATGAACTTGGCGTACGTCGGCATCTACTTTAGTGCTTCTGCAATAGGAATGTTAATTTGCAATTTTTTAAAAACATCAAGAAACTTACCAAATTATTTTTTAGTTTTTTCCCTTTTTAATCTTTGAGGGAATGGAAGTTGAATTTCATGCTTTGGTAGGGCTTCCTTTTTCTGCACCACAAGCTCTTCCTCCTTTCCACGACCAATGTCCTCCTCAACTAGTGGCCATTACCTCTGAGTGGGTTGGAGCTGAAGCTCTCACACCCTTCCTAGTTTTAGGTAGTACTGGTTCACTTACCTTGCCACTCCTCGTTGTCACGACATTGACATTATTTCGTGGATTTGGAACTGTGTCACAAGGAAAATTTTCAGGCGCTCTTTGTGCTAGTTGATGAGCAAGTTGACCCAGCTGGGTCTCAAGATTCTTTATTGAGGCTGAGTGACTTTTCTGGATGGCTTTCGACTCTTTAATGAAAGAACTTGTGTTCGTTACTAACTTCTCAATAGCACTCTCCCAAGTAGCTTTCGGGTGGAGCTTGATTTGCTTTAGCAGATTTAAGATTAGAATTAAATGTTATAGTACATGAATTCGCTTATTAAATTACTTCCTTTGAAACTAATTTAATTGATTTCTTGACCTGCATATATACCTAGACTACAATATCATGAATTTCTCATATCAAACATCCATAAAGTCCACTTCCGTTTCAAAATAAGAATCGTAGAACATTTTAAAGTTGATCAAACAATACAAAATATTAAGCACAAATATGAGAAAAATAATTCAATAAACTCATTCATATAACTAGAAATCAAATCAGAAAAATAAGAGTTTCATCTTGTTTCACTCATCCCTAACAAATAGGGTTTAGTTACTCATGACAGAGATAGAGCTTAGAGAAAAATTACAAGAAATATTCATGAATGATTCTTGATAAAACTACTCAAATGGTGTTAGAAACAACCGACTTTGAGTTTCTCTGTTAGGGAATAAGTTTACAAACTTCCCAAATGTCAAAAAGATCTCTCGAAAGTGAGAAAAACGTGTTTTAATGTATTTTGATGCACGCCAGGCTCCCCAGGCGCGCTTCAAGCTCAATCTGGTAGATCAAGTGGTGCAGAAATGCGCCCCAAGTGCATGTTTCGCGCTTCAAGTGCACAACATCTTCTGTCTGACGTTTAGTGCATTTGTCTCATCTTTTGAGTTCGAATTAGGTTCCGGTGTCTTCATGAAAGTTGTAGCTATGGATCTTAGCTTGCATTTGCACTTGGTTTGACTCCGATTGGACATATACAACTCCAAATATGGATGAAATAATTCATATAGGAATAAATTTATTAACTCAAAGAACTAAGAACATACTCAAAGAACTAGAATCAACAAGATATATCAATTAACTCCTTAAATTAACACAACAAGAAAACAAGCATTTTAAGCCCTCACAAATGGGTATAATCAGCCACAAAGGTGGCTTTTGTGAGGGCTTTTGGCAGCCACAAAGAAGCTGATCACAAAATTTTGTGAGGGCTTTTGCAGCCACAAAGTGCCAGAAACAAATTGACATTTGTGAGGGCTTT
>NC_021161.2:16030662-16036352 GCF_000331145.2 Cicer arietinum | reverse complement strand
TGCTGTTGCTGGAAGGCAGAGTTCGGAGGATCCTGGTGTTGCTGTTGGAAATTTGGAGGCGGTTGCTGCTGCTGGGAGTATTGAGAGTAATTTTGTTGCTGCTGGAATAGTGGTTGTTGAGGCAAGTATTGAGGCCGAGGCGGGAACTGCTGATGAAACACAGGAGGAAATGAAAATTGTTGTTGTTGAAATTGTTGTTGTTGCTGCTGAAACTGCTGCTGCTGCTCTTGAAACTTTTGTTTCCACTCCTCATTCAATTTATCAATTGCGGCTTGTATCAGCTGTTGTGTCTTTTCTTCTTGCTCCCTTGCCCATTGCTTCTTTAACTGGTCAAGATCATTATCTATCGACGGACGATGAGATCGATCCGTACTAGCATAAGAAGAAGACGTCTCAGTCTGAATATAGCCGGTTGGACCTTTCTTAAAGGTTGATGATAAACTACCGGCACCCAGCACACGCCCTTTGTACTTGCCACCACTGATGTGCATAAAACTTGCGGTCTCATATTGTTTCCGCTGCACTGGACCAGCTCGCTGAGCAGGAGGAAGAGTAGCTTGATGATCATCCCATTCTTTCATGATTTGTTGAAGTTGTTCCTATATTAAAAATAAAAAAATAAAATAGTTAATAATTAATATATAATAATTTATAGGTCTAATTAATATATAACAATTAATATATAATAATTACCTGAATATTTTTTGATAATTCATCAGTATACTCATTTGTTTCAGGATTAACATGAAGATAGCGATGTATCTCAGCCTGAGTGACCTCCCTTCCAAGTTGCTTTTCCTAAAATATTAAATTAATGTCAAGTTTATAAGTTGGTGAAATGTGATGATTAATTGAATATAAATTAATAGATATATATTATAAATAATAATAAATTACCATATAATATTTAATTTCTCCAGCAGACATGGAACCTCCCTTATGAGTACTGGTACCCCTCTCAGATGCTCTATTAGTCTTTGCTTTTTCTCTCTTCTGTTTGTAAGCATCTGTGTTCCATTTCCTCCACAAAGCAGTCCAAACATTTTCACCAATCCAATTAGGCCGTTTTTCCTCCCCCTTATTACGTGCGTAAGCCAACATAGATGAGAGACGCTTTGAAAAGCGATGGTCAAATGAAGCCAAAACTGCGGCATCATGCTCTCTTTTCCAAGTGCATTTGGTCTGTTGTTTGTTGAAATTTAAAAAATATTAAAAATATAATTAGTAATTCAGTAAATTAATCAAATGTATAAATAAATAGTAATTAAATAAATTAATCTAATGACTTACTTTGAAACAATGTAAAAACTGATCAACTTCCCTAATTTGAGGTGTCTTATCCTCTTTTATCTCACCCCAAGACAACCATGGTTTTTTATATTTCTCTTGTATGACTTCAGCAATTGCCTTTGCAGATGATTTAAAAGGAAGATATCTTCAAAGTTTATATGCAAATTAAATATAAAAATAAATTAATAAAATTAATAATGTATTTACATTGCAATAATAATGAAATATTTAATCAATCATAGTTTACATACCCATCTCCTTCTGGAATGATGACAATGCGGTTGTAGCAATCAACACATCCGGGATCCATTATTTCGTCTAAGGTATAAGGCTCTACTGGGACCTCCGGATATAGAGGAATAGCTCCACCACTAGTACCAATGGACGGCATCGGCATGAGAGATGGGTCATTAACAACACGTTTAGCAACTTTTTTCTTACCACGTGATGTTTTGGATATTCCTCGTATTGCCGCCGTTCCTGTTCCTCCCGATCCATCCGAACCTCCTGATCCTCCTGCAGATCCTCCTACTCCCGACACTGAAGCCATGTCTATATATATATATATCCATATCCATACATATATATAATATAATATATGTGTGTATACAATTAACATAAGATTAATTAATAATGAAGTATACATAAATAAATTATAACACTGACATAAATAAAGAAATATATATAAAATATAAAAATATATATATAAGGTGTCGTTCATTTCAATTACAATATATAATATTATAGATATAGAAACACACATATATATATAATTAATTAATTGTCTTCGTCTTCGTCTTCGTCATCATCGTCGTCGTCATTTGATGAGTGAATTAAGTCATTGCCTTCATCATTCTCTAATTCATCTATTTCTTGTTCATCAACTTCTTCTCCAATGTGTGACTCATGACAAAGTTGACTAATAGTCTCATCTCCAATCACATGATCCAAATTTGACATTTCATCCATTTGAAATGCAACTTCTTCATTTTGACCTGCTTCAACTTCTTCGATTCCACTCGTTGGTCTTGTTTTGATTGCAGCACACCAACCTTGTTTGCTTCTGACAGTTGATGGATAAGGAACATAATAGACTTGTCTTACATTATGGGCCAGGGCAAATGGATCAAACCGTGGATATTTTTTGCTCATACGAATGTCTACAGTATTGGATATCAAATTTATTTTAGTTCCTCTGCTAGATGGATCAAACCACTTACAGTAAAACAACACCACTTTTTTCGCATAATCTAGGAACGTGTAGTCAATTTCGTAAATATGCTCAATTATGCCATAGAAATCTTCTACTACACCACTATCAGAGACACTTTTCATACAAACTCCACTATTAATTGTTTCTTTTCCTTCAGTCCAAGATTCGGTGTGAAATTTGTATCCATTGACGTAATAGGTGTGCCATTCTTTGAAACTTCTACTCGGGCCCATAGATAAGTGCCTTAAGTGGATGTTGATAGGAGTTTGTTCTTCGAGATGCACTTGTTGTTGAAACCATAATGGGAAATTTGAATGTATATCATCAGATGATTGTCCCGTATTTAAAAATGCCCTGATCGATGACCATATATATGGTGAATATCAATTTAATCATATAATTAAATATAATTAATATGAAGAGAAATTTGAAACGTACTCAATGTATGGTTTAACTTCGGTGCAGTTAATCAAAACGTGAACATGTGCCGCATTAAATACTTTGTCGCTTGGCCAGAAAATCGGAAAATCCCTACCAGCATGATGACCAGACAAGCAAAAAACTGATAAAGCATGTGGATGACGTATAACACTATCAGTAGCGTTTCTTCCGTTAACTGGTGACAACGTTTCGTTGTTGAAATAATGAGAACAAAAGTGTGTTGTTTCACGGTGAAGGTAAGATGAACAAATTGAGCCCTCAACTCTAGCTTTGTTTTTCACCGACCGTTTTGAATAACCCATGAACCTATAATATACAAAGAGATGTACAATAAGCTCCATGTATATATAAGTTGAAGTATATTGAAAATCAAGTATATGTATATATATATCACCTTTCAAATGGATACATCCATCTATACTGAACTGGTCCACCAAGCCTAGCTTCACTTGCAAGATGCACTGAGAGATGCTCCATGGAATCAAAAAACCCAGGAGGAAATACTTTCTCCAACTTACATAGAATGATCGGAATGTCATTTTCCATCTTGATGAGATCTTTATCATAGAGTGTTGAAGAACACAAATTCTTGAAATATTGACTCACTTCAATAAGTGGGTTCAATACATGTGTCGGTAAAGCACTAAAGGCAATAGGAAGTAAACACTCTAAAAATATATGACAATCATGACTTTTCATCCCATGCATCCTCCCATTTTCCACATCAGCACATCTTGCCAAATTAGAACAATAACCGTCAGGCGTCTTCAGCTCTTTGATCCAACGATAAACAGATTTGGCTTCATCAGTAGATAAAGTGTAATTCGCACGAGGTTTTAGGGTCTTGCCGTTTTGTTCCACCAACAACAAATCTGGTCGTCTGCAATATATACCTATGTCTTTTCTGGCTTTGTCATTATCTTTTGTTTTTCCTTTCACATTCATCACAGTATTAAATATGTTGTCAAAGAAATTTTTCTCAATATGCATTACATCGAGATTATGTCTCAAAAGATTATCTTTCCAATACGGTAGATCCCAAAAAATACATCTTTTTGTCCAATTGTGCCATTGTCCATAACCTTGTGGTTTACAGGCCACACCATTAACAACATGTACCTTTGGCATATCTTTTACTTTATTCCAAACTTGTTCTGATGTCAACTTAAGCGGGGGTCCTAGACTTTCTGCATAGCCCTTCATAAATGCAGCTTTGTTCCTTCTAAATGCATGATCAGCAGGTAAAAACCTACGATGCGAGTCAAACCACGATGCTTTCCCGCCAAATTTTAAAGTAAATGCTTTTGTATCTTCCATACAAATAGGACAAGCTAATTTACCATGGGTGCCCCATCCTGACAACATCCCATAAGCGGGGAAATCATTAATGGTCCACATCAATGCAGCTCTCATCATAAAATTTTCTCTCCGAGCAATATCATATGTCAAGACACCATTCCACAACCTCTTCAAATCGTCAATCAAAGGTTGTAAAAAAATATCAATACCAGTTGTAGGATTAGAAGGACCTGGTATCACAGCAGCTAAGAACATATAAGGTTTAGACATACACATATTAGGAGGAAGATTGTAAGGAGTAACAATAACCGGCCAACAAGAATAAGGAGTAGACGATGCTTGTATGTACGGCGTAAATCCATCTGAGGATAATCCAAGTCTTACATTGCGTGGATCTGACGCAAAATCAGGATGCATTTGATCAAAGTGTTTCCATGCCTGACCATCAGACGGATGTCGCAACTCGCTTGAATTTCTTCTATTCTCATAATGCCACGTCATATTTCCTGCAGTTTGTATTGATGCAAACAATCTCTGCAATCTTGATACAATAGGTAGGTAAAACATTGCTTTCCTTGGAATTGATTTTCCCCTACTTACCCTAGAGTTATTCCTTTGGTGATACCTTGGTTGTTGACAAAATTTGCATTCAACTAAGTTAGCATCATTCATACCAAATTCATTGTCATAATACAACATGCAACCTTTAACACAACAATCAATCCTCTTGACACCTAATCCTAACTTTGACACTAACCGTTTCGCATCATAATAACTTTGCGGCAAACCATCTCTAACAGGTGTTGCATCTAGCATCATTTTAGTCATGAAATCCAAAGCTAAATCAGGAACATGAAATTGAGACTTTAGACCTAATAGTCTAATACACATTGATAACTTTGAGTTTGAAGAACCTTCAAACAACGGTTTATTTGTCTCTTTCAAAAGACCATAAAATCTCTGAGCTTCTTCATTGGGAAGTCCATCGGTATCGTCATATTGATCTTCATTGAATGACAAATTAACCCCAACAGCATCCGAGATCATATCATTCATCGCCTCAAAGTGTTGATAGTTATAATAATCTATACCTAACATGGTAGTACTACTTGAAGGACCTGTGTTATAATTCTCCATAGATGTACTAGTATTAGGCGCCGCCGGAGACTCTTCTCCATGATTAGTCCAAATCCAGTAGTTAGGCATAAATCCATTTGCATACAAATGCACTCTTATTTCATTTTCACTTTTAAACCGTCTACATCGACATAAACAACATGGACATCTCATTCCCCCTTCATTTTGGACAATTTTTTGCACTCTCGCAAAATTCAGAAAGTCTTCAACCTTGTTAGCAAAACGTTGTTTAAGACCCTTTCTTCCAGGAAAATTCCTATCGTACATCCAACTACGGTCTAAATCTATATATATATATATATATATATAT
>NC_021161.2:16024343-16030407 GCF_000331145.2 Cicer arietinum | reverse complement strand
TATATATATATATTAATTTGCAAACAATATAATAAATTATTAATCAAGACTATATCATTATACAAACCTATATAAAATTTTAAATGATGTTTTTTTAAAAATCAAGACTAATAATCAAGACTTATTTATAACAAAAAATAATAATATCATCAATTTTAATAATGTTTTTTTAAATAATAATTATATTAAAACTAATATATTTTAACCGTGGTTTGAAACTTTAATTTATCATATATTAATATGTAAACAACATCATTCCTATTTTTTTAAAAATAAATTTATAAAACTAATCTAAATATAAATATTACTAATCTATATTTTAAAAATAATATATATATTTACTAATCTAAATTTAAAATATATAAAATACTAACTTGATGCCGAGTAGCGTCTGACTTCAAGCTTTCACTCACGTACGATATGCTTGCAAGTCTTCGAAATAATTAACAAGCACTGTAAAAATAAAAATCAATAACATTAATTAGTTATATCAAATTAAAAAATAAAATTATAAAACTACATATATAATATAATTTATACTTACCAAATTTAAATGAAGCTTAAGAGTAATTTTGTGTAGAGAGAAGGAGGAGAGAATGGTTAGAATGAGGGTGTAGAGAGAAGTTGGATGTGAAAAAATGAAGGAGGGGAGAAAAATATATATAGGGTCAGGTTGAGCATTTGTGGCGGCCAAAGCAGCCACAATGCCAACGGATATATTGATGTTTGTGGCGGTCTGGGCGGCCAGAAAAGCCAACGGCTATAATGCCATTTGTGGCGGCCTTTGCCGCCAGTAATTCCAACGGTACAATCAGTTGTGACGGCCTAAGCGGCCACAAACTCCAGCTAGATTGGGCCTCCTTTGTGGCGGCCTTTGCAGTCACAAATGCCACGTGCGCGTTCCTTTGTGGCGGCCTTTGCAGCCACAAATTCCACTTGTCCCGTCTGCCTTTGTGACGGATTTGGCCCTCACAAAATTGATTTTTTGTGGCTGTAAAAGCCCTCACAAAATCCAGTTAAATATTTAAAAATTTGTGAGGGCTTTTTCAGCCACAAATAAAGACCAATTTCAATTTTGACATTTGTGAGGGCTTTTTCGGTCACTAATTTGTGAGGGTTTTATTCGGCCACAAAATATTTATAAAGTTGGCCACAAAATGGTGTTTTTCTTGTAGTGTAACTTATGAATAAATTTAAATAAGACTAAAAATAATAAAAAATATACATATGATTAAGAGTTATGAGTGATCTTATTATACCATATTTTTAGAGTGGCCATTATAGCCATATTGAAGGTGTAATTCTAAAACGATTTTCTACATTGGTTTAGAACTTCAGTATAGTTTGTTTAAACAGTTTTATTCTGGTGACTTCGTGGTTGATAGTCTCTGATGCACAATTTAAATAGTGCCACAAAACGTTTTAAAGAGAACGGTCTAGTCCACTATCCAACTTAATAATATTTTTGATGATCTGACAATTATTTTAAAAACGGTTTTTCAAAACTAAAAAATATCAGTAATTTGTTCTTCCTATCGCTTTGGAAATAATGATGAAGTCGTCGCACCGTGGTGATTACTTCCAATACCAGCCTTTCGACCTTTTGATACCGGATCTCAACACTCTTGAACACCTTGCTGACAAAATATACTGGCTTTTGTTCTCCACCCAGTTCCTATACATGTACTGTACTCAAGGCATTCTCGATGACCAAAAGATAAAGGTATAACGGAGTAGTGACCTATAAATATTCTGGAGGTTCGGTAGTCCTTTTTTTTTTTTTTTTCTTGATTGCTTTTTTTTTCTTTCTCTCTCTCACAGGGCATCTTTCTCCTACATGCCTCTATTTTGTCTGTTAAAAAAAAATCTTGAAAGGGGACGAATGAAAACCACACAAACTAAAATCGCAAAAGTACCTTGAATCCGTTCGCAAGTAGCAATTCGCGGTTCGTGGAGGTAATGGCGAATTCTTTAACTATGTACAGGATCCCAGAAAAAATACCAACATTCTTTCTTAATAGGGAGGTTATCAATTTTTCTTCCTCTGCATTGAGTGAGGTTCCTAGCTTCGTGGTATGATTAGATTCATTCCCAATCTGAACCTATTTGAGGTCCGCAATTGGCGAAACTCATTGTCTTTTGTATTCCTTTCTTGGGTCCAAATCCACGAAATTAATGTTATGGGAACTAGCTCCTGGTGGATCTTTTCCCTCGTTCTTCTTTCTATAGTGCATGTCGTCTTGGTAACACAGCCTGGAAGTATTCTGATTCGCTTTTAACACTACAACTCCTCTGCTCTCGAGAGGATACTAGAGGACAGCAACGGTGGCATTTAAAGATGGCGTTCGATACTAATTTGTCAATATATTTTGATACACTTTTTATAGTTTGTACTTTGTAGTTTTCAATGTTTATTTTGTCTAATAGTTACTTTTTTTATCATGTTTACAATATTGACGTCATAATTGGGCTTTAGTAACTATTGAGTAATTTTTGGTTTTTATTAGCTCTTGACACGCTCTCCTTCATCAGGCCGTACTTTGGGTTGTGTGTGTCCGATTGATATGATCTGGGATGCGTTGGAAAGCTGAAACGCAGAACTACAACATCTATGTTGGACGCAAATCCTGGTTCGGATGTCTTGATGTTCAAACAGGCTGATTACTGAAGCTAGTGACTTGATTACGGATTTTGGATCACTTTGTCGTGTGATTAGTTACTATTGGGTAATTAAACATCATTAGAGCCTACTTTGACACATGTTTTGGGCTAAGCTCTTTAGGTAAATTTTGGTTACTATAAATAATTATATAAGAGCCTTTGAGGCACCTTTTATCGTATTCTGCAAACCCTAGCTCTAAAATTATGTTTTATGCTTTAATTGGCCTCCATGCAAGGCTAAAGCTCTTGATCAATTCATTGGTTAGGAAATTGTTATAAGTATCTTAAGGTTTGAATCTTCAATGTTTAATTTCGTTTTTATTTTATTTTATATAATTTCAAGTCTTTTCCTTTCAATCTTGTATCCCTTGCAAATTCATTCTTTCATATTATTGCCTAATCATATGAAAACTGTTTTTGCTTCGCTTTGTGATTATTCAGAATAAAACGAACGCTTGCTTTACTATACTCAACGGTGAAACGTATCATAGCCACCTTTCCATCTTCTTATCTTTCATACGCACGAAGGGGTCTTGTCTTCACTCCACTCCATGTTCCTTGGCGCCTATGGCTCTTTTTTATGCATTTCTCTTCCTCTCCCTTGATGTAAACACTCCACCCTGACCATGATTTCCTACATATTCTTCCTTGGAACCTGGGCTAATGATTCATTGAAATGGCCTACCTTCAAGCCATTTTGAAAGGCTTCTACAAAAATATCCTGATTTGGGTTTACAAATCGAATGGTTGTCTATTGAAGCGTTCGAGGATGTCTTTCAAAATGTGCTTGACTCGCTTGCCGCAATTATGGACATTTGAGTATTAAAAAACATGAGATGTTCTTGTGGATCTCACTTTCCATAAAAAAGATTCTAATGGATGATCTCTTCTGATAAGTGCTTTGGTTCTTCTACTTCTTCTGCCTCGTCTTCTAGGAAGCCGAATTGCTTGCACCTGGGTATGTAAGGTCTCATTTTGCTCTCACAATATTTGTACGACCAATTGTTAGGTGAGCTCACTTCCTCAACTCCTCAAGTAGAAACCACCAATTTTATTATTATTATTATTATTATTATTATTATTATTATTATTATTATTATTAATATTATTAATATTATTATTATTATTAATATTATTATTATTATTATTATTATTATTATTATTATTATTATTATTATTATTATTATTATTATTATTATTATTAAGAAAGAAAGAAAGAAAAAAGGAATAGGGGTGTTAATGAGCTTTGGTTAATGTGTGGTTAAATCCCTAATTGTTAAAAAAAAAAAATGTTGGTTCTAATACCACTTTGTTGAGAAAAACCATATATAATTATCTCAATAATACGACATATTTTTTCCCACATATATAGATAAACGACCAAACAAAAAATACAGTTCCACATAGCAACAACAATTGACAGAAAAAATATGAGACAAACACAATTTTAAACGTGGAAAACTGCCCTCAAAGTGAAATATAAAAACCACAAGAGTAAAACCTTCTAATATAATAATTAATGGGTACACCAAAGTTTTCCTAGTAACACTGGGTAATATCAATCAACAATAGTCATCATCAAATGATGGAAACCAAACAAATAACAAACAACATTCTCTTAAAGTGGATATTCCAAACTAACTCCTAGAGAAGGTAAAACTACTAATGTTGTATATTACAAGAACAAGCTCAATGGTAAAAATAACATACTAAAATTGTAGATCAAACCGAACAAGTTTGCTATACACCTATTACCTCCACCAGAAGTCAAATTCTTCTTCTCCTCTATGTTGTTTTGGCATAGCCCTTTCTTTTTTGTTTCTCTTTCAGCTCTTCACCATTTTTTTTCTTTTTAACAATTAGGGATTTAAGCACACATGCGCCAAAGCTCATTAACACTCTTATTTTTTTTTCTATTTCTTTTTATAATAACAATACTAATAATATTAATAACAATAATATAATAGTAAAATTCGGTGGATTCCACTTGGGGAGTGAGCCCACCCAACAAATATCTTTCTCCCGACTCAGATGGAAATGTATTGCTCAACCATGACGGTCTTCTTTCTACAACATATCATCTTCGACATAGGCAAGACTTTCATTATCATATATAAACCATTCTCACCGGCATAAATCTTGTCAATTGAAAATGATTTCATTTTCAGTGCATCTCATATCCAATGACACCGCACCTCAATATGTTTCGACTTTGCATGAAAAGTCAGATTCTTGCTGAGATGGATCACACTCTGACTGTCACAGAATAACACAAACTTGTGTTGCTTGAGGCCTAACTCGTTGATGACTCTTCATCATATGCATATTTTTCCGGAACCAAATTCAGACTCGAAAGAGGAAAAAATGCAATATACGACTGACAGCAGATGCTGAGCGCTGGAGCGCGCCCAAGCGCAAGCCAAGCGCTTTTTCCCAGCATTCGCCACTGTCGAAACGCGCCCAAGCGCATCCAAGCGCGCCTGGGGCGCGCGACCCACACCAGCAACCATAAAAACACAGATTTTTACTGTTTTAGGCATCTTTTTCACTATTGGGAAGTTGAGATACTTGTGCCCTAGCATAGAAACTCAAAGACGACCGTTTCTTACATCATTGGAGCAGTTTTATCAAGAATCATTCATGAATCCTTCTTGTAATCCTTCTCTAATCTTTATGTGTTTTATTTCTGTCATGAGTAACTAAACCCTATTTGTTAGGGATGAGTGTAACAAGATGAAACCCTTATTTTTATGATTTAATTTTTGGTTATATGAATGAGTTTATTGAATGATTTTTCTCATCTCTGTGCTTAATGCTTTTTATTGCTTGATCAACATTAAAATGTTCTACGATTTGTATTTTGAAACGGAAGTGGACTTTACGAATGCTTGAGATGAGAAATTCATGAATTTGTAGTCTAGGGATAGATGCAGGTCATGAAACCAATTAAATTAGTTGCAAAGCAATAATTTACAAGAGAATTTCTATACGGTAATGCTTAATTCTAATCTTAAATCCACTAAGGAATTAGGGGTTACTTTGGAATTAAAGGTTCTGTCACTAAGACATTAGGGCAAGAATAATAAAGAGAATTCGGTAATAATTCAATAAAGGAATTCAATAACTAGGATCAAATTAGACACCAAGGTTGGATTCGAAGTGAAACTCATCCCTGACATTTTTCTCATTATAAAAGATCAATTTTATTATTGTTGTTAATTTCAAACATTATTTCAATCAACTTGGGAACCTTTTTGTTCAATTCTAGTAATCAAATATAATTCAATAGTAAAACGCAATCCTTGAGTTCGACACGCGGTACTACCATTTTATTATTACTTGCAACGATTCAGTACACTTGCAGAAACGCAATCATTATTCTTGTCCAATTAGGGTTTTTAAC
>NC_021161.2:16021020-16023241 GCF_000331145.2 Cicer arietinum | reverse complement strand
TAAATATACAACCCTCGGTAGCCCCTGTCAAATTACTAAGGCAGACTAGCTGTAATCTTTGTGGAGGAGCACATAAAACTGGAGTCTGTGAAGCACTGGATGATAACGAGGTAGAAGAACTAGAACGGGTGAATTTTGTGAGTAATAACAACATGCAGAATAACCCCTACTCTAATACGTACAATCCTGGTTGGAGAAATCATCCAAATTTTTCCTAGAGAGATCAACAAGGTGGTTCTAGGTGGTTCTCATGGTCAACAAGGAGCTCAAACGAACTAATTTCCACCTAGAAAGGCTGCTTGGGAGAGTGCCATGGAGAAATTAGTGACAACCACAAATTCTTTCATTGAAGAGTCAAGAGCCATCCAGAAAAATCACTCTGCATCCATAAAGAATCTGGAAACTCAAATGGGTCAACTTGCTCAACAAATGGCACAAAGAACGACTGGACATTTGCCTAGTGACACAGTTACGAATCCACGAAATTATGTCAATGCCGTGACAACAAGGAGTGGCAAGGTAAGTGAACAAGTACCACTTAAAGTCAAACAAAGTGTAAGCACTTCAAGCTCGACCCACTCAGAAGAAACAATCACACCGACCTTTGTGGAAGAGCACACCACTCTTAAAAAGGGGGAAGAACATGTGGTACAAAAAAGGGAACCACTGCCAAAACCAGAAATTCGACTTCCGTTTCCTCAAAGGTTAAAAAAGGAAGAAACAGAAAAACAATTCGGTAAGTTCCTTGATGTTTTTAAAAAATTACAAATTAACATTCCTTTTGCAGAGGCACTAGAACAGATGCCAACATACGCCAAGTTCATGAAGGAGATTCTGTCGAAGAAAAGAAAAATCGGCGGTGAAACAGTGATGCTAACCGAAGTATGTAGTGCTATACTACAGAGAAAACTACCGCCGAAGCTCAAGGATCCTGGAAGCTTCTCAATCCCGTGTGCCATTGGAAATAGAACTTTTGGGAAGGCTTTGTGTGATCTTGGGGCTAGTGTAAGTCTTATGCCCCTTTACATATACAAAAAATTGGACATTGGAAAAGTCAAAGACACACAGCTGATGCTACAATTTGCAGATCGATCAATGAAACACCCTTATGGAGTGGTGGAAGATGTGTTGGTTAAAGTGGATAAGTTCATTTTTCCAGTGGATTTCGTGGTACTAGACATGGAAGAAGACAATTACATTCCTTTGATTTTAGGGAGACCGTTCTTAGCAACAGGGCGAGCTATGATTGATGTAGCAGATGGCACTTTAACCTTTAAGGTAAATGAGGAAACAGTCACATTCAATATTTTAAAAGCCATGGAGCATTCAAACGAAAGAGAAGGGTGCAACCGAATTGAGATTTTTAATTCGATAGTCGACTTGAGAAGATGGAGGAGAAGTTGAAGATTGAAGATAATTTCATTGTTGTGGTAGAAGAAGATAAGCAAGAGGAAAAGACGAACAAGGAAAAGACGAACGAGAAAAAGAAAAAAGAAGAGATTGATAAAGTTCTAGATTCAATCTATGCATTGTTCATCAATGTACATTTGAGAAGGACATGGAAACAACATCTTTTATTTCTTAAGTTCATGGAATTTCTACCAAACAAAAAGAAGAAGAAGGATGATGTGTTCTTCCTGTCATATATGCCACCTTGACAGTAGTTGAGACGTCAAGCTCAAGACACTAAACGAGCGCTTATTGGGAGGCAACCCAATTTTATATCCTTTGCACCGTATTTATTTATAATATTTTAGATTTATTTTACTCCATTTAGTTCCAATTTTAGTCTCTAATTGCTAGTTCTCTTAGTTTTGATATTTGGTATGAGCAAGGAATCAAAAAGATGCGTTGAGAAGCGATCGTACAGCTCCAAATGACACAACGTGCGCCTGAAGCACTTTTTCCAGACACCGGGAGGCTGATCTATTTGCATCTCACCAGTATACTGGCGACCATAGCGGAACAAGAGCGGAAGATCTAAACGAGAATCATTGAACTACTAAACTGAGAGAAGTTTTCTTTTTTTTTTTCTTTTTCTTTTTGTTGGTTGTCCCGTTGCTTTCCGTTTTCTCGTTTTCTTTGTTTAATGTCAGTATATGTTGACTTTCTTCTCCTCATGTTTTTTTTTCCTTTCACTAAATGTGTACTATGATGAAACAATCATATTGACTTGCACTTAATCTTAAAATTTCTGTTTGTGATTTCGCAAGTTAAATTT